>NC_141145.1:152005690-152189440 GCF_053477565.2 Lygodium microphyllum
ATTTAAGTTCCTATCACAACACAATAGCCCACAATTAGTTCTCTTAAAAGAGCATCTCTTGCAAAAAAGTTGAATGACTAGAAAGATTAGTGTTTGATGAGGAATATAACCCAATGAGATTTCTCGCATCAATCAATTCACACATTCATTATTTCCTTTAAAATTCAATTCATATTTTGAGTTTTTATCCATTTTCCACTTTTACCCCCTCTCCCTTTGCAAGAATGAAAATCCTTCCTAAGATTGTGGAAATCAAGGTACTTCCACTTGGTTTAGTTGAAATGGACAAGTTAATGCATAGTACTTTCACTTGGGGACTCTCAATGAGTGTGACAAGCTTGGTTTAAGAGGTGTGGAGTTTGATTGATGCTATGCCATAATGTTTTGCAATGGTTATCACCTTAGAGTCATTAGGCAAGAGCTCACTCATGAGCAGTTGTTTGGGGACTCTTAGTTGAGCTTTGGGTCTATAGACCATTTGAGCACTCATCACGGATTGAGCATCTTTCTTTTTTGTTTCTCTCCTCCCCTATTTCAGTTGATGTTTTTGAACTTTGGTTTTTGGGGCATGAGATTGAGGATCATACATAACACTTGAGATTTTAGGTAACCACAACAAAGTGCTACCCCCATAGTATCATTGGGCTCACAGTAGGGCTTTTGGAACCTAGCACTACTCAATTGTGTGTGAACTATAGGAGCGTTGACTTCGTTGTTTAGGCCTAGGGTTTGAGGTGTGGACACTATGCATTCCCAATTATTGACATTTGCAAGACTATGGTCTATGCTTCGGGACCCATTTGAGTGTTTGGGTTGTAGCTTTGGGTGTGCTTTCTAGATGCAAGTATGAAGTTATTATGGGAGTACATTGTGATGTACTACTCCCCTCCTTAGCTTTGACACTAGGTTTGGCTACTAGTGGCACTATAGGCTTTGGGACAACCATGGGGCCCTTGCTTAAAGTCGTTACTATCCTAACATTACTGATAGCAAGGTGGATGTATTGTGACATGAGGTCAACATTACAATGAGCTTGTTTGTTAAACATGTACCTCAGCAATGATTCCTTATCAACACTCGTCTTGTTAGGCAGCATGTAAAAGGTGATGGGTAGACTCTCGGTCTCAATAGAAATCATTTGTTTGCATTTCCCTAAAAATGGATAGGATTGCCTCCCAAACACGCTAAGTTTTGCATTGGTCGGTTGCAATTAGGGTTGTCCCATGGCAATTGAGTGTTCATATGTTAAGATATTTGAGTTAGTCCCTCATCAATTAGTATATCAAGGGTGCATGCCTTTTGGGCAGTTGCGGTTATCTGCAAGTAGGCTAGTGCTACTTCTTCCTCAACCTTCTCCTTGAGTTTAGTGTGATGGTTGCAACCCTCACATTCGTCGATGGTTCTATTGGTGGAGGTTCATGAAGTGGATGCGACAAAGGGTAATACTTTTTTATGCAGCTTCCATTGAAAAAACCTATGCCCTCTCCTTTTAGGGTTTCAAGTTTCATGTTTCTCATTCTATTGGCATTGCAAACCTTGAAAGATCCCAATCTATTGAACTTGATTTTCTGCTTGTGTTCCTTGATAGAATACATCAAGACTAAGTCTCCTTACCTAAAGTATCATTGTTTGATGTGTTTATCAAACCAGCTCTTATGCCATGCTCTTTTGTAGATTAGAGCATGGATTGGAATGAGACGAGACTCAAATAGATGTTCTAGCTCTACTAACCGATTTTTCCATGCTTATTGGCCCTCCCATCTCTCTTGGACTGCTATTCTCAAGCTTGAAACAAAGAATTCCACTAGTAAAATGGATTTGGCTCAATATGTCAATCTGAATGGAGTCTGTCCTATGGCTATTTTGTAGGCTATCCTATATGCCCATAAAGCTATCGCGAGCTTATTATCCTGATCTCTACGCGAAGCAGAGACCACTTTTGTTACAATACTCACCAAGATCTTATCCGTGGACTCAGCTTGACCATTAGCTTGAGGATAATATGGCAAGGACTTTCTATGGATTATCAAGAAGGTGGATAACAAGTGAGTGATCACTTCAGTGATGAAGTGTATGCCTTGGTCACTAACCAACTCTATTGGGAAATCAAACTGTGAGATTACTTTCTTCCAAAGGAACTTGGATATGGTCCTACCATTATTTTTTTGAGTTACTCAAGATTTCACCCACTTCGTGAGGTAGTCTGTGGCAACAATGATGTACTTGGCTTGGGAGTATTGTGTTGCAAGGCAGCTGATTGGACCAATGAAGTTAATTTTCCACCTCTCAAATGGTTGGCATGTGATCACCAAGGTCAACTTCATTTTGTCCTTACGAGTAAGGACTTTGGCCCGTTGGCACTCATCATCACAATGCTTTACAAACTTAATTGCCTCGCGGAATGATGTAGTGTCTCCCCCCACTGAAGTGCCTGCTAGCAATCCTGCCATGTGCTTATTTGAGTACATCATACATTTTGTATTCACATACACATCTCCTTAAGAGTCCATCCTGTCCTAACCAATACAGTTGACATGCAATCAACTGATAGGGTTGGATATTCAAGATTAGTCTTTTTAACCCAGTTTTTTCTATGGGTCGTTCCAACAATCCATTCTTGAGGATGTGGACTATGTCATTTGCCCAATATAGTATGAGGTCTGATCTAAACAAATCTCATTCGCTAGACATTTTAAAAAGATGCACATTTGGTAGTACATCACATTGATTTCCTATCCCATGGCTTGTCCTATGGGTATGGAGATATATGATCCGCAATATAATGTTGTTTGCTCTTGCGTACAACCACAAAGAAATAAAATTCCAAAAGCAGAAGCAATCATTGAGCAATGCATCGTGTTGCGCAAGGTTTTTTTACAAGATAAAGAAATGCTTGATGATCCACAAAGAAGGTAAAGGGTATCACTAGAAGATAGTGTCTAAACTTCTTTACAACAAACACCATGGCTAACCCTTTCCTCTCTGTTGTGGAGTAGTTCATTTCTTTTTCAGTGAGTTTTCTGCTCTAGCAAAGCTCACTGGATAGTCTAGGTTATGTTCGCCATGTTTGCATAAGATAGGAGCCAAAGTTAGAGCCTATTAAAGCCTTTCATAGGCCTGTTGATACTCTTTGGTCCACTCAAATACTATCAATAGCTTGTACAAAGGTCTAGTAATCAACGCATAGTTCAATACAAACTACTGATAGTATCTGGTGTGGCCTAAGAAACATTGAACTCCCTTGAAGTTCAATGTTTCTTAGGCCTATTGATACTCTTTAGTCCACTCAAATACTATCAATAGCTTGTGCAAAGGTCTAGTAATCAATGCATAGTTTAATACAAACCATTGATAGTATTCGGTATGGCCTAAGAAACATTGAACTCCCTTGAAGTTGATTGGAGGGGGAAGATCTATAATCACCTTGACTTTAGAGAAGTCTATGGTTATTCCATTCCTCGACACAACATGCCCCAAAATACAACCGTGCTTTTCCCAAAATTAGCCACTTTAAGGGGTTCAGTGAGAGACAATATTGTCGACACCATTGTTCAAAGACTATTCACAACTTTTCCAAGTGCTCTTCCCAGTTGCTGTGGACACATAGATCATCGACAAAGACTTCCAACCATTTTCTAAGCACGTCCTTGAAGATGTCACACATTAGGCATTGGAAGGTAATAGGAGCTTTGGTCACTCCAAATCGCATGACTATGTAGGCAAACACCCCCAATTTATTGGCAAATGTCATCTTCTGCCTATCATTTAGATGGACTTACTCTTGGTTATAGCCTAAGAAGCCATCTATAAAAATGTAGACTTTCTTTTCTACCACTCTCTCTAGCATGTGCTCTATGTATGGTAATGGGTAGTTGTCTCTCTTGGTGGATGTGTTGACCTTATTATAGTTTACACGCACTCAAATCTTCCCATTCTTTTTCATGACTATGACTATGGGTGACACCCAGTCTCTGTGCTCTATCTCGTAAATGAATCCTGCGCTCAGTAGCTTGCCAATCTCTTCCTTTATTTCCTGTGCATGCTCAGGATTCATCGCATATGATTGTTGCTTGATTGGTACTACTTTGGGGTCATAGGAATATTGTGAGTTACTATGCTTAGATTTATTCCCTTCAACTCGTCTAAAGACCATGCAAACACATCAGTAAATTCCCTTAAGAGTTGCATCCGATTGTTCTCTTCCTCCTCTGTTAGGTCGTCCACTATGTACATGGATCGAGGCTTGTCCTCCCCTCTCACCAAGTTGACCTCCTTAACCTTGGTTGGTTCTTTGATGGTTTCACTTGCTTGCCCTTTCCTTTTGGCTCCTACTAACACCACTATTCAATCGCCCTTTTTGTACTTCGTGAAGCACTCAGACAGGTCCTAGGGTTTCTTTTGTCATTCATCTTCTGAAGACTTTAAATGTTTCTTTTTCTCCCCCTTTAGCTTCCTACACCTTAGGTGGATTGAAAGGTCCACCTTGATGCTTCGAGCTCTAGATGGTTGAGGTATTTTGAGGTCACTATGAGAGCTCACCTCTGACTCAAAATTTTACTCATCATTCTCACAAGAAGAGGCTATTTCTCCCAATGGTCACGATTCTGAAGTTGACTCCACCCCAAACACTGGTGTCGTGCAAGACTGAATTAATTCCACTTGCTCATAGTCTACCACCTCTAGGCATTCTAGCCAAGCTTGATCACAATCTACCTTGGCAGTTCCTTTTCTTACTCAAAACGTGTTGACTTCTTGGGGTTTAGTGTCTGCTTTGATTTGCTCAATCACCCTTCCATCCATGTCATATTCTGTGGTGTCTACTTCCTCTTTGGTCTCCTCATTGATGGAATTGTAATCTTCATACTCATCGTTGGAATCCTCATACTAGGATTGTGTATCACTTTGCAGGGTTTCTACTTTCGAGCTCAGCCACACTTGTCATGATAGTCTAGTTATATGACAAGTTTAAGTCATGCACCTTAGTCCATTGCCACTCTTTGCTTCCATAAGATCCTTGAGGAGCTTTAAATTGGCAGCTAGTTTACCCGCAAGCTGACTTGACAGAAACTCGAGAATGTTGTGAAGTTATAATTTGTTTGTTGAGACAAAATAAGTGATTGGATTTAGTTAGCGGATGGAACTCTTGGCCATCATGCACAAGCGTACCACAATTAGGTTAGAAATAGTGGCATTGTTAGGGGAGCTAGCTAAGTTTATAGCTTGCATGTATTTGTCCTCATCCTTTGAGAATGAGAGATCAATGGTTGGCAATACATGCATCCAACCTCACTCATCCTCTGGGCAAGGAATGTATATTGTTAGAGGTCCATAATCACTTCTAGGTGTCTCGAGTCACCCTCTAACAGGGTAGAGATGGCATCTAAGTCCACTGGTGAGGTTTTCCAAGTGTCCATCTCTAATCAGACTACTTTTGATCTATTACCCAAGAATATCATGACATTACCATAGTCCTCTATCACTATGGCATTCCTCATCCAAGGCCTACCTAGCACGATATCATAATCTAGTCCCTTTAAAGGCCAATCCTTTAGGGCTCCGAAAGGTCTAACCTGTGTTCCATTTGCTAGAGTGACATTGAACCATGCAGTTTCCACTAGGGGGTTTCCCCATGCTTGCAGGACTACATGACTTAGTACACTAACCCTTGCTCCTATGTCTACTATCCCCTTTCATGTGGTATCTCCTAAGGAAAATATAGGTTAGATTGTGTGCATCTCAGTGTCCTCCCAAAAGGCATTCACTTGTGGAGACTCAAACGTTGGATTCAATGTTAGGCTTGGTATATGTGTCATGTCATCATGGTGTAGGAAGTCTTGCAGTTTATGTTCATTACTGCATTCTACCCATCGCTTTAATGCTTACCAAAGTGTAGAATTTTGCAAGCCAGCTCTGATTTTAGGTCGACTATAGCTTGGATCTGGTCAACACTCTTTCCTTTTTCTTGTTCACTAGGGGTTGCTTACTCACTAGTTGATGTAACTCTCTCAGCATTCCTGAATGCATTGCTACCTTGCTGTGTAGCTCAAGAGCTTCTCTCCCTAAGCAAGTCTTCTACTCATATGGCCTCCTCAAAGACTCAAGAGACCACTCTCTCATTAGGTCACTTACCCAACCCCATAGGTATCCTCTTGTAGAGACTCCTCACATGTGTGATGTAGTCTCTATGTCCTCTTTGTCTTTCTTGCCAATATTCATCAACTTAACAATGAGATTATCAGAGTATCCTACCTCAGAGAATCTCTTGATGAAGAGATCCTTCAACTGAGTGAAGTTATTGCATTCAGCATTGTCTAGACTAGTGAACCAAGTTCATCCTTGTCTCCCAATAAAAGACCTAATGCTTGTGCTCGTTGAGTGGGTCCATGAGGTCGTTAGCCTCACACACCTACTCAAACTACTCGACGAAGTTGTAGGGGTCATTGCATGTTTGGTATTTATAGAGTTCCTTTGCAACTAGGGGTATTTTCGTTTGGCTTCTAGCATTTGGGGGAACTCCCATCCCACTAACAATGATGCCGCCAAGGCTACCCCACTTTGCTCAATGATGATACTGTCTAGCAATATTTTTGTGAGTAGCTTGCTCACTTTAAGGTCATCTTCTAGGGCTCTCTCCTTAATTGCCTTTGCCTCCCATTCTATTCCTACCTGAGATAGCTAGGATCCGACAAACCTCATTGAGCTCTCTCTCCTGATGCAACCTCTAAGCCCTTTGCTTCTAGCTGTAACTCACAATGCACTGCAATGCTATCCTTGCCAATCTCCTCTCCCCCTCAAGGTTAGCTATGATGTCAATTACTGGTCTTCCATGGTGCGCTATCCTTGTCTATTGGTCATACTTTGTAATGAACTATTGAATGTCGTCCGAGTACTCTACCATGTTAAGGTCAAGGTCAACGTTGAGATTATTCTCATTCAAGCTGTTGCCTACCATAGTACTTGCCTCTTGACCCACTAGTGCATCTATGAAGTCAACCAAGTCAGCTAAAGATGTATCCCTGATCTTGGCTAGCCTTTCCTTCCCTCAACATTCTAATGGGTGCATCCCCTCTAGATCTATGTTCCTAGTGTCTCGGGTCACTCATCAAACTCTCGAGGTTGTACTCCTAGACTGGTGGGCTCATTTTTAGCTTAATCTCCCTTAGTATGTTTCTTGTTGACCCAATAGTTTGCAAATGTGCAACACTTATATGCTTAACAATGTGACTCGATGTGCATTGTGCAAAATCAGGCTTTCTAAATTTCTCATGTGCTTAAATGCCTACAATGCCGAGTGTGATCTTTGATGAAGTCAACTACATCCAATCAATTTTCTATCCTTGTGCTACTTTTGGAGGGGATTTTGATTACTCCTAACAGTTGAAATTGGACACTTTACGGATCGTGACAAGTGGTCAGCCAAGTGAGTCAAGTTAGGTCTCTATCTAGGGTTGCGGCCAATGGTTAGTTCTTTCAGTCACCCCCGAACTGCTAGGTTAAGGTTTTTGAGTGTAAACGGTTCTATGGTTTCACCTACTGGTCCAGACTTTAACTTGATTGTTGCTCAGCTGCTGGAAATAAGCCCTAACAACTCTCAGAATGGCCAATAATTAGTCAAAAAATATTTTGGACAACTTGTTTGAGTTCCAGACTTAGTCGTTCGAGTCACATATTCAGCTGTTTGAGTGGACTCCTCAAGGTATCTGTCTGTCTGAATGATCAAACTCAAGCTCGAATGAGGGCTGCCTATTTCAGTGTCTGAATTGCCATCTAAGGCCTAAGTTTGGTTGTTCAAGGTCGAGTGGCTAGACCCTTGTCCAAGTTGGACATCTGAGTGGGTCAACCTTAAGTGGCTCGAATGTCTAAGCCAGGTCAAGATGACTCGGCCGTTCGAGGCCTGCAGTCATTGTCCGAGCGACGCGCCTCGAAAACCCACTGAATGGCACAAATATCTTTTTTTATGACTTAATGCTCACTATCCAATGCACCCAGGATTCCAAAACAATACAACAATCAATATCAAGGATTTAGAGCATACCTAGAAGGGCTAAATGTGTTAATGGCAAGGATCGTAGGTGTTGTTGTGCCTATAGAACTGTCACTCCTTGTCTCTCTCTCACTAGCTCTCTCTTGATCTCACTAAGTACAAATGAGCTCTCTCTCCCCCTTTTTCACCTTTTGTGTTCTCTCTTTCTCCCATCACACTCTGTTTTCCTTCTAGACACAAATTTTTTTCCCCTTTCTTTCCTAGTTCCCTAGTTTACTAGTTATCTAGAGAGTTATATTTTCCTTCTTTTTCCTTATCTCCCAAATCTTAATATCTTAAATCTAATCAAAATGCACAACTCCTACTCTAACCAATGCACATAAATCTTCCTAAACCTAAACTAATCCACAAAAGGGATAGAATAACCTCTGACTCCCTTGCTTCCTACCTAAAACCAAGTGCCATTTCAGAGGTGAGCTCTTACTTTGTCACTTGATTTGGAGCATGGAAGCACTCAAGCTTGAATCCGTTGGTCCTAGAAATAATGAAACTAGAATATTGTTGCCCACAAGGGAAAACCACTAAGACCCACAGACCACTTATTGCTTCAATTCAAGCATGAAGCTATGGCTACCTCTCACATAGTTGTGCACACTCTTCCACACACCAATGTAGTGAGCTTACCTTCGAATCGGATTGAGTATCTCCTCCCATGAATGCATCGATGGCTCCACAATTCAAGATGCACCCTCAAGCAAGCTCCATCTCCAAGCTCTGCTGAGCTTTGACCTCCATAGTTGCATGTGTAAGAAGGGGAAAGAGAAGAAGATGATGATGAAGTGAGGAGAAGAAGAGCTTCCCCACGGTCCCTCACACTCATTCTCCCTCTCTCATGCACAAGAAGGAAGTAAGAGCAAGAAGTAAGAAGAGAGAAAGTTTGGTCACACACAAGAATGAGCTTCTTTATTCATTTCTTAACCTATATGCATACCCTTATCCCTTCCTTGGGCAGCCATCCCCTTTTTGGTATGGTCTTTGTCCATTCCTCTACTCTACTTTTTTCTCATTCCTATTAGCGTAAGCCTCAATCCATGCCTCTCATTCTTTACAACTTGCATGGGAGAGAGCTCGCACTCTTTTACAAAATGAATTGCAATGCGCCCGACACTTTTCTTGTTAGCATATATCACAATGTGCTTATTATTGTGTGCTTCCTTTTACATTTGAGGCTTTTTCATGTACTTCATGTCTTTAGATTTTTTCTGACTGTGCCTTTCTCTTCCATTTTTCTCCCTCTTTGGGACTATCCTCCATTTTTTATTTTTTTGGCTTTTCCATCTTGGTCTTCCGAGGGTGTAATAGTCCTTCTTTGTAAACTATGTATCTACATACTTGTATAGAGATGAGGCATAGCTACCCCACCTCACCACCCTCTCACATTCCCTCTCTAGCTCAGAGAGTAGTGAGGGATGATTGCATCACATGTGCTAGAAAGAAACAGAGGAAGGAGCTACCAAGCCCTTCCCTCAATTTGAAGAAGTGGATCCATTATGCACCATGGGCTTCTCCTTGTCTAGAGGATCAAAGCTAGAGTTTGAGAGCGATGACTAGTTGGAGGAGTCTGCATCTTGCTTCTTCATCTTCCTTTTCTTTTGAGAGGCTGTTAACTCCTTGAGCCATTCCCCAAGTGGCCCTTCTTACCATAGTGGTAACATTGGGCCTTCAACTTCTTCTTCTTGTTGCCCCTCTCAAAAGTTGCAAGAGCCTCACCAAAATCTCCATAATGAGATGGAAGCCTCCCCTATAGATGCAAAGATGTCTCATGCGCAACCAACATTAAGGACACATGTATGAAGCTCACAGATGTAGATGATGTCTGCATCCTCAAAGAATTTGCTACTCCATCAAACTCTAGGGGGATCTTATAGAGTACCGTTCCCACAAGATGGGTCTTTGGAAGGGTAGACTACACGTGTCAAATCTGGTCATGTATCTTTGTAACACGGAGCAAAAATGGCTGAATGGTGTTTTTAGGCTCAAACTTCATCTATTGAAGCTATCTATAAATGGTCACTACATGCACGGTGGAAGGTGCCTCATACAACATTTGAAGCTTTAAGCATGCTTTTGGAGATGCAAAATTATAACTCTACAACTTATTTGAATATACACACCCAAAGTCACTCAAGGTATGACTACATGCGCATTAGCCTCTCCTACACCCAAAAGAATCATGCCTGAGTATAAATAGTCAAAGAAATATCACTTTCAAAACCTATATAAGAGAGTGAAAAATATGATCATAACTCATAATACAGAGTATGGTAGATTACAAGCAATGAGAGTTGCACGGAGAAAAATTCCACTACAGTGTGTTGGGTCATGCTACAGGTCTATAAAGTGGATCATTATTTTGTATTCATCATTAATCAACCACTATCATTATAGGCAATGTCAAGATAGTGATTGTACCAAACCTTGAGGAAAGGATGCTTGAATTCACACTTTTATCATATTTCAACCACTTCTATATGGACATTTACTTTCATGTGATCGCTGCCCAATTTGGTACCCCATTTGGGACAATGCACATAGCTTTAGCACTCATTTCTAAAAGTGTCATGATTATATTGTCTTGAATTGCCTCACCTTTACAAAAGATGTGTTTGCTATTCTCCCAAGTAGTCTTTCAATGGGAGGCAAGCTTTCTCATTTGTTGGTCAGCAATTCCCAAGTTTATCATCTCATATGTTCAAGCAAGTGTTCTAAATGTGTTATTGAGTTGTGTGAAACAAGCCACAATTTGAAGACTAGTCTTTTCAACTAATTTTATGGCCATTTGATAGATTGAGCGGTTTTATGGCTTAGTGACACTAGTCCAAGGTGTTGTAGTAGTTATTACAACTGGTTTGTTCTTAGTTACAGCCTTCTTATCACCATCAGGTTTTTAGAAGAAGAACTTCATGTGGCAAGTCGGCTTAAATGCTCAAATTTGTTAAGAGACATAGTCACCTATCTTTGCAAACTTCCATATCAACCATTTAATTTGGTCATGCTTTTGTCAGCTCAAGTTTAATCCAATTTTTTGAATGGTGGTTTTCCCAAACGACCATATCAAGAAACAGTTCTTAGTAAGTTAAAACCTTGTTCATACAAATAAAATTCAATTATTCATAAAGAAGGGGAGGAAATGCACATGAAATCCAACCAACATTACAGTTGAAAGCTATCTACTACCTTTAGGAAAGGGGGGAACTAGATACATAGATTGAATTGTACTAATTCATGGAAAAATGGAATTGTATTTTGTGTAATATCAAAAAGATTTTATCTAAGTGCACTGCTTTTGTTCTCATAATTCTCATAACATTTTATTATTGAAAATGCGCAAATGGTAGCTCCATCCATAAGAATGATTGACCTTGAATTTTGTACACTAAAGAATGAACCTAAAAACAAAGAAAAATCTGTCTTCACCATGGATCAATACAACAAGTAGGACTTACAACCCACCACATGGAGCCTAGCAGATTTGAAGTGGCTAATCAAAAGCGTCAAGGAGCAAGTCAATGACAATGGCATGGCTAAAGAACACTGTGGAGCACAACTTTATGCTAAAGCAGGTAGTGAAACAACTCACTTATTCACATGTCTAAGCTTCAACTCATAATATAAACCTAGTTTCGGAATTAGTATGTTAGACTATTGGGCAAGGAGAGAGCAAATAGTCAATAGAGTGATACTCAAACAATTGCTCATAGACCTCACCTTAGGAATACAAAACAAATAAGGGAAGTATAAATGACCCATGAGAACTCCTATGGTTCTATATGAAAATGGAAAAAATCACCTAGTCTCCTATTTAGTGCCATTGTGGAGGAAAAGTTGCGAACAATAGTCCAAATCTTCCACTAAATGTTCGCTTACAACATAAAGTTATCGTTAACAGTTTCTCTTTTTTTTGTGCTCCTGGAACACTAAGGGGAGAAATAGTATTGGTGACACCCATGCCCCTTGTCAAACTATATGTAACACTCAACTCTTACTCTTCCATAATGAGGGACCTCAAACACCTTATGGAAGATATACTTACTGAAGAGATTGTAAACAGAAATTTGAATGGCCTTTGGATAGAAGCATTTCACAAAGCCATTGTCAAGGTGCAATAAGTACTCACTCAAGCTCATGCTGCAAGCTCTTTTGAGTCAAAAGGGATTGTCACTATCTTTATGAGTACACTCACTAGATTACATAGGATTGGAACTCTTCACCGATCTACTACTCACCATAGGAATTGCTACAGCACTGGGGAGGGTCCTTACTTTAGGAGACATGACACAAGTGTATCTCCATCCCAAAGGATCTAGAAAATGAGACAAAGAGAAAGAAAATGTGCAAAAATAATAAGGCTAGATATGGAAAAGAGGGAGCAAGAAAAAATAGAAATACGAACCCTCGAAAAATGAGTAATAGCTCATGCTACCAAAAGGAGGAGTAAGAAGGAAGTAGAATGATGGAAGCAAAGATGAAAGAACGCACTGAAAGTATCCTAAGGACCCTCTTACAATCATGTGTGGAACAATGAAAGGAAATGAGACACGCTCTTGTTCAGAAAATTCAAGTAATCATGATAGGGAAAGAGGGAGGTAGCTTAAGCAAAGACCAAGAAAGAGTTGTTGAAAGCTCACAAAATCTTGATCCGTATAACAACAAATATTGTAGATACAAAGCTTATAAAACAGAATCACAAGTCTAGAGAAGGTGAAATATGCCCAAGAAGTCATGAACTGCTTCAGAAGCTGGTAAGCAGCACTATGCAAACTTGCAAGAGAAACACAGTAGTCTGGCACTAAGCACATCATGGAATCTGGATGCCCTAGGGTCACTATGTGATGAACGTTGGAGAGATAAAATAGAAGCAACTCAAGGTAAATAGGAACTCCATGTTAGATTAGGTGATATCCAGAAGACATGAGGTTTAGATCAAACAAAATTAGTGGTAATACCTCTGGGCACATTCAAAGGAAAGAGACATTGCAATAGACACAAAAGAGACATAGTTTAGTTCAAAAAACCATTAGTGGTAATACATCTAGGCACATTCAAAGAAAAGAGACATGACAATAGAAACAAAAGATAGGGAATTGGGAGAGCTACAGAAGAGATAGGAAGAAATGCAAGCTCAAACAATAGACCTAATAGTGCAACTATAGAAAGAGAAAGCTAAAATGCCTTTGTGTAAAAGAGAAATCTAGAAGAGGTAGCAATCTAGAGAATAGCTAAAGGTGGCTTGCACTAGCAATCTAAAATAGGTTGTTGATAGAAATTTGATTGGAGCCATCACAAAGATTGAAAATAAAATGAGGGAAAACCTTGAAGAGACTGTAACCAGGTTGACATTGAACTTGCAACTTACCTGCATAAAAAAAGTCAACTTAAGATGCATGCAGATGTGTACAAATATGTAATCTCATAGCAACAATAACTCTAGGGAGGTTATATTGGCACCTTCCACCTCCAACATTGAGGATGTAGCAAAATTGAGGAAAAATATTGATTTTGACCAACCACTTAACTCTATAGAGTTGTATAGCCCCAACAAAAGAATCCCTTATATGCCATCTAAAGGGCATTGGCTATGGTGAGCAAGAGTTGGATGGTATGGAATTAGAAGAACCTAAGACCTCTAGGTCCCACATGGTAGACTTTGTGGAGCCCAGCCATACGATGCAAGAACAAGCACCATAGGTAGTTGGGCTAGCACGGGCATGCAAGGGCATACATAGTGGGTTGGAGGCCATAGCTTCATTGGCAACTTGATGACAATAGTTTGAAACACCTCTTGGAGACAATTTGGGTCATAATGCATATGACTCCATCACTAGAATGCAAAGAAGGAAAGAAATTCTAGATTCAACAAAAGCTAAAAATCTATACTATTTTGATTGTACCAAAGCTCAATTTGTACTGTCATTTGCACCATGCAATAGGTTGCTCCAGTGTTAACATTGTAGCAAATATTGAGGTGCAAGGTTTTCCATTAGCCATCTACTCTGCATCAATATTCAAACAATATGCTTTATGAAAGCATCATAATCATCATCCCAATCATGAACATATCTATGCCATTTGCATATAAAATTGATACAACCAATAGTGTTGGCTAATTTACAAGATTTATAGCATGCAATAGAGTTATAAGTTTATATGTATGATCTACAAGTTTTGTCAAAATCACCACTCTTCTTCACAACTGTGAGACAATTTTTTATGTTAGCTTGGTTCTCTCAATCTTGCAAGTGTATTGGAGAGAGAGAGAGAGAGAGAGAGAGAGAGAGAGAGAGAGAGAGAGAGAGAGAGAGAGAGAGAGAGAGAGAGAGAGAGAGAGAGAGAGAGAGAGAGAGATGTGTAAAATCTTCTTAATCCTCTTAGTTTTGTCAGAGTAGTGAACTATGGCACATGAGAATGCATGCTGTGTCTACTTGATCCTCTGCATTTTGTGATAGTATTGAATCATGACATGAGAGAGAGAGAGAGAGAGAGAGAGAGAGAGAGAGAGAGAGAGAGAGAGAGAGAGAGAGAGAGAGAGAGAGAGAGAGAGAGAGAGAGAGAGAGAGAGAGAGAGAGAGAGAGAGAGAGAGAGAGAGAGAGAGAGAGAGAGATGTAAAATCTTCTTGATCCTCCTTAGTTTTGTTAGAGTAGTGAATTGTGGCACATGAGAATGCATGTTGTGTCTACTTGATCCTTTGCATTTTGTAAGAGTACACATGAGAGAGAGAGATGTGTAAAATATGCTTGATCCTCTTAGTTTTGTGAGAGTATTGAATTGTGGCACACGAGAATATTCATGTTATGTCTACTTGATCCTTTGCATTTTGTGATAGTATTACATTATGACACATGAGAGAGAGAGGGAGGGAGGGAGAGAGGGAGAGAGAGAGAGAGATTTTGGAATTTGTTAGCCTTGCCTAGGTCGATCAAGCCTTTCCCAAAATCATGAGCATATTGAGTGCCAATGCATAAATCCAATAAGTAAAATTTGCATATTGCATAATTAATATTGCCTCTCATTATGTTTACTTTGCTCTTCTTATTTCAATTTTTTCGTATTGTTCATTATATGATAAAGGTACACTTACTTCAAAAGTTGAATTGTTTTGCTTTTGCTTGCTTTTCTACGAATATTTACTACTTAGTAATTATATCTTATATTGTTTCATTCATCACTCAGATACATGCATGTAATGCCATGCATGATGATAACATGTCATTAGCTACATCATACATAGATGTGTGTATGCTAAAGGATATAGCTACATGTCAATTACATGGTTGAACTAACAAACTTATCAATATTGGGCATGTGAGCATTAGAATTAGTTAGAGTATCTATGATAATTTTCTTTGAGAAAAACAAGGATAGTGTTTCTTGCAAGCTTTTGTATTGATTGTCTTCAAAAAATGTCTCCATGTACAATAATGGAAAACAAGGGAGCTTAATTGATGTAAGGCTCACCTCAAACATTAGTGACAACATTTTTCAACAATGGTAGATAGAGTGCCTAAATGAAAAACAAGGAGGGGAGGGAGCCCTAATGTGACATAAGATTCCCCTTTAGATTCCCTTCAAATCAATATTTCCCCCTTAATTCATTAGCATTGCCTAAAAGGGCATTTGATTATCCTTATTGTGAGAGAATGCTTTCTGTAAATGAGATTATAGTTATATGTGAATCCGTTTCTATGATGTATATGGAGACACTCTCTCTTTTGAATAGAGACACAATGCCTCTCCTAAGCTATGGTATAGCCATGGCACAAGTAACTTTTTTTAGCCACAAGGTGAATAATATTTATCAAAATTGGGCACATAAACATTAGTGAGTAAATGTTCATGATAAACATTTTTCTTTGGGAGAGAAGTAATAAAAGTATTTGTGTAAGCCTTCATGTTGATTGTGTTGAAAAAGCATATCTATATACAAAAATGGAAACCAAGGAAATGAACAAAATCCTTATTTGATGTAAGACACGTAAAAAAATAGTGACAACATTTCCAATTATGACAGAGAGAAAATCTTGATGATAAACAATGAGGGGAGGGAGCCCTAATGTGACATAAGATTTTGTCAAGGAGAGGGTTGAGAGGTAAGAGAAAGAATAGCAAAAGAGAGAGAAAAGAGGAGAGAGAGAAAGAGTGATAAGGAGAGAGAAATACTAGAAATATATAAAAGAAGAGAGAGAAGCCATAAAAGCTGAGTGCAAGCAAGTGAGATGAGAGACAATAATTGTATATTGATAAAATATGCCAAAAATTACATGTCTCACACCTTTTATACCTATGTCAATGTGACAAGATATTATTAACTCTCTCTCACTAAAAACATATATATTCCCAACTTCTTACAATCTATCCTTGCTCTAAGGTTTTGCTCACAAAAACAAATTTACAATGGCAAAGAAGGATAGATGAAATTAAGTACTACTCTGATTTCAGCTATACAAAATATGAGAAATGGATCAAGTAATGAAGAGATTTGCTAAAATGAAGACATAAGGAAAGCTTATACTATGTACATAAGTTGGATGTCTTCAAAAATAAATTGGAGCCTTTAAATCTTTAAGAAATAGACTCTGTAAAGAATAGACAGCTTGTTGTAAAAAACAAGGCATGTTGAAGAAAATTGCATAACTTCTGTTAGAAGTATCCAAATAGGGCATACCAATATCAACTTATAGTTATTGAAGAGTACTTTGACCCTATATATGTGGCTGAATTTTGAAAATTAGGCAGAGTAAACTATCCAAACCCTATTTAGAGTGCAATTAGCTGCCATGTGACTATGTCTTAGACACCAATGCATCTTGTAGATAGGAAAACTCATCCAAAATGGAATCTTGCCTCTAAGAAGTTTCCTCAAGTGGTAAACCCTTCCATTAGATAAAATGCTCAATGATGGAGTAAGAGTGAAGCTTCTTTTCACGTGCTGACCTATGGCCTCCTCCAAGAATGTACTGAATAACTCCTTCCTCATCCATAGGAGGTAACTCATTAATTATTTCCACCTAGATACTATAAAAGTATTTGAGCTAATTAACATGAAATACATGATGAATCTTAGTGGAAGAGGAAAGTTCCAATCAATATGCCAACTCTCCAATATGCTTTAAGATCCTGTAGCACCCATAGAACTTGTGAGCAGGTTTGCTACTAGAGCAATTCTTAAGAGTAGAATATCAAGACTTGGATACTTTCAAGAGAATTGACTCTCCCTCCTAGAACTCCAAGGGTTGTCTCTGTTCAGCAAGATACACCTTCATTTGATCTTGAGCTTTTTTAATATTTATCTTACATTGTTGAAGAAGGGCCTTTCATTTCCATAAGGCTTCTCACTAAAATAGTTATGGGTAAAGGTACCTTGTAGCCATACATAGCCTCACAAAGGGTGAAATTCCAATGCTAGCATGAGTGGAGTTATTATAGGTAAACTTAGCTAAATGCAACCATGAACCCCACGCATATTGTACATCATGATAGAAATGGTGAAGGTAAGTCTCTAACCACTTATCAACCCTTTCTATCTAACCATCAATCTGCAGATGATAGGCTATAGAAAGAGCCAATTTAGTACCCATGGAGCTGAATATCTCTTGCCAAAATTTATTCATGAACTTGGTATCCCTATGATGCACAATCACATACAATAATCCACGTAATCTAAAAATCTACTCTATGAATTGACTAGCCACTTGGGAAGTAGTGAACCTAGTCTTGGTAGGAAAACAATAGGCTACCTTAGTGGGTTTGTCCACTACTACATAAATGCTGTTCTAACTCTTTTCGGTAATAGGTAGATCAATAATGAAATCCATGGTAATATGTATTCATTTGCCTCTAGAATAGGCAATGGTTGCAATAAACCACCTAGCTTATGGGTGCTATCTTTATTTTGTTGACAAGGCATACACTTTATGATATAGTCCTTAACATCTTTCCACAATCCTTTCTAGTGAAATCTCTTGTTAATTTTATCACAGGTCTTAAACACTCCAAAGTTTCTAGCTATGGGTAAAAAATGTAACTCCTCAATAATTTTTAGCCTAAAAGAAGAAGTAGAGGAAATAAAAATCTTGCCATTAAGCCAAATGAGGCCATTTTTAAGCTGATAATGTGAGTTTTCCTCCATAAGACCTTACAGTGATTTCTAAAGTACATGGTTGAGCTCATCATCCAAAAGATAGGCTTCTTGCAAATCCTCAATCTAGTCACCATCTAACTCAGTCATAATTGAAATCCAATATGCCCACATTTCAGGAGAGAATCGGCTACCACAATGTCTTTACCCCTTGTATGAGTGATGTCAAAATCATACTTTTATAAGGTAGCTATCCATCTATGCTACTTAGGGGTAAGATTTGACTGAGTAAGAAAATACTTTAGGACCATGTGATCACTTTGAACTCCAAACCAGCTGCCATACAAATAATGGTGCCATTTCTTTATCGCATGTAGAATAGCCAATATCTCTTGGTCATAGACATTTATAACCATTTTTGTATCTATAAACTTGCAACTTTCAAAGGCAATAATTCCATGCTCCTATAGTAAAATAGCCCCTATGCCACAACCTCTAGCATCACATTGTATGGTAAACTCCCTAAAGAAATCTGAGGATACTACAATAGGAGCAAAATTAAGTAATTCCTTTAAGTGGTTGATGCTATTGTCTGCAAGTGCATCCCAAAAGAAATCTTTATTCTTCAACATGTCAATCAAAGGAGTTGCTACAATCACATAATGCTTAATGAATCTATGATAGAATGATGATAGACCAATAAAATCTCTAAGTAAAGTAGTGGTGGTAGGTATTGTTGGCCAATCTCTGACACACTGCACCTTCTTAGGATTGGTCTATATCCCTTTTTCACTGATAATATAGCCCAAGTATTCCACTTTAATCTACATGAAAGAGCATTTAACACTATATTATAGTATTTGAAAATTCTCAGATAGTTTGAAAATTTTCAATATAGATAATATTGGGTCACATGATCAAATCTTGTCCCCTTACTTGAAAGTGGAGTCTACCCTAATTACTATATAGGCTGACATTTCAAGTCCCACTTTGAAGAATGGGTTAAGATTTAGCCACATGGCCAAATCCTTACCCCTTATTTGAAAGTGGGACTTGGGAGATTCCCAAATTCTCTAATATGTTATTATTTCTTCTCCTTAGCAAAGAGTCTATGATGTCTTAACACATCAAAAATCTTTCTCATATGTGATAAATGGTTCTGTAGAGTCTTGTTGTAAATCAATATCTCATTAAAGAAGACTAGGATAAAGTAAAAGAGGGAAGGCTACAAAATCTTATTCATCAGACTTTGGAAGATAGTTGGAGCATTAGTAAGTTCAAATGGTATTGCTAGAAAATGACATAGCCCACAATCAGTCCTAAAGGCATTTTAACTTCATTACCCTCTCGCATATGGATCTGATGATATTCGGACCTCAAATCAATCTTGGTAAAGAATCTAGCCCCTTTGAGCTGATCAAGCAAATCATCGACTCTAGGAATTTGATACATGTTCTTCATTGTGATCTTGTTTAGATCCATGTAGTCAATTTATATCCTTTAAAATTTTATATTTCTTCTTCACTAACAAAACCGAATATGCATAAGGTGAAGAACTAGACTCAATAAATCCCATATGTAAAAGCTCCTTGATTTGCTTAACTACTTTCTCACACTCACATTTTGACAATTTGTAAGGTGGCTTATTGATTGGGATTGAATGAGGCTCTAAATCAATAAGATGATCCACTTCCCTCTTAGGAGGTAATGAAGTAGGTACTTCAAATAAGTCCCTATACTCCTCAAGTAGGGATTTCAAAGTTGGATGCTTTGTTGAATTCTTGGACTGATCTTCCACCTCTCTATTTAGGTGTCAAACAAAAATCTGTGAGCGCTTTTTGTACTCCTTGAGTTGTTTAATGGTGAAGTTAAAAATCAAATTTACTTAGGATTCCCTATAGATAGATAGGCTACCCATCAATGGCAAACTCCATGTACAACTATGAGAAATCCATAGTAATCTTTCCTAAATTCATCAACTAATCACAACCAAGCACAATATCTATGGGTCCCATTTCCAAAGTGTAATAAAGCATAAAATACCTTAGTTTAGGATATATGAGGGTTGGGTTTAAAAGGTGGAGATGTAACATGTAAAGGAACTTTTTGCCATTTTTCAAGAATACAAGATTGAGGAATCCTTCCTCCCACCTATCATAGGGTGTGTACCTATGTCCACCATAGCAAGAGGTGAGTATCTTGTTGCAGCAATCATCCTTTGATTCTCATGCCAATGTATTTCTCTTTCATTGGTAATACAATTCATGACAGCATGGTCACCTTGGCTATGGCTATCTTTGGCAACTAAGAGTATTTTCTTGTATTTTTCCATTTTATGTTTGCTGTGAGAAATGACTCTTTTACATTGGTATCAAAGCATGGACTTCGATCCATGGGAAGGGTCATTTTCATGGTGGATCTAGTCACAGGCTTGGTACAGGGTAACTGGGAGGACAAAATTTGGTCACAGGATTGGTTACAGTTCAAATCGTGACTAGCCATGGCTACTTGCATCAAGTTGTCACTATTTTGGAGGTTCTATGGTGAAAATAGTAGCTCCTGGCCAATCCATAGGTCATTTTGGAGGTTTCTTGGTCTTAACTATTGTTAAACAAGGATTAAGGAAGAGTAACAGGGTTACTTTTGTTAAGCAAGGGTTTCTTCTTTTCTTTTCTCTTTCTCTCAAGCTTCCCTACAAACTACCATGGAGATTTCTTCTCAGATCTTCTTCCCATGAACTCCAATGGACAAATGGCTTACATAGGATTTTTCTATGGATCATGAACTCTCTATTGAGTACTCCTATGGCATAGTTTGCCTTTCATTTCTTCACGAGGTAGAGGAGTGTGTTTTGGGGTTGTTTACACCATTTTTTGATGGACACACTCCCTTATGAATGTGAGCAAAAAAATGGAGGTTAAGCTAAGCTTCTAGCTTACTCAAGTTCACCTACAAGCTTTCTCCCAAGTCTACAGCATGATTGAAGCAAACTTCATCACTCTCTCTTGAATTCTTGAAGCTTCAAAACCCTAGCTATGGAAGATTTGGGACAACATGAAATTTCTTCAAATTTCTTCAAGAATTCATGGGGCTTTTGATCTTTCTTGCTTCTTGAAGCTTCCCTACACCTCAAGGACCCGATGTTGAAGGATTTTGTCAAGTTTGAGCAACTCTTCTTCTCAAATTTGGGGAAAAACAGGGCAGCCACTCAATTCTTCAAAAATTTTTGTCTTACAATGCTCAAATCATGGGGCTTTTGTATTCTTCAGCTTCAAGAAGGTCTTATTAAATCTACTACATCAAAGGATGGCCAACATTGGAGCAATCTATCAAGAATTGAAGGCATGTTCTCTTCAAGAAGGCAAGAAGATCCTGAATTCTCATAAATTCTTGATTCTAATCAAGAATTGAGGCTTCTTCAAGGTTCTTGGATTATCTACAGCCCTTTCTTGAAGACATTCAATCAATGATGGCATTCCCATAATCAATTGGAGCTTCTTGATTGCTTGGAGTTGGAGCAAGCATTATGGGGTTAATCTTCTCTTGAAGCTGAGCCTATACCCTTCAACTTGGATCAATTTGATGGTGGATTTTATGGAGTATTGACCGATTGTGATTCATCTATCATTCTTCATCAACAATCAAGAGGTATTCCTATTGCTCATTGTTAAATCTCTCTTTCTGTCCTATTGTCGAGCTAAGTCCCATTGTTGATAAGAGAGATATTGAGCAATTTGAGCTTCTAAATTTACTCTTAGATAACATGAGAACTCAACCTAGGGCTGATTGATGTTGTTTATTGATTTACCATCTCTGTCCATTCATAAATTGGTGCCCAAATGATTGCATAGAGTGATTCATTGATCATATTTTGGGTCTAACTTGTACTTGACTTGGTTGAGCTAACATTGATGCTTAGGACTGAAAAATGCCAATGAAATGGTAAGTGGGATATTGTAAAAGTAGTCAATCATTGCAAAGGGGTAATCCCTATCATTAGCTCTTTCAATTTTAGCAAAATTTTCCATTTTCCACTTGCATTTCATTAAAGAATCAAAGGCTTTTTCCGTCTATGCATAGCATCATTGTTTTCTTAGCCTAGAATGCACTTGCCATGTCGATTCCCGTGAGGAAGAGCGGATGCCAAGCGAGTTGGCAAGACAAAAGAGAGGTGACCCTTCCTTCTCGATTATGGCCCTGACGGGGTGCACAACTCGGCATGGGAGGAACTTTGCACACCTCCCGTAGTCTCGAAGCCCACGTACTTTTCAAGTTTAGATGCAAGTGCAAGTACATTCATTTTGACAGTGATTGGCAGAGAGAACAGGGTATTTCATACTCTCTTGATATCTATAGGGTCACAGTTTTCACAAGTTTATAAAGCAGGTACCCACTATTTACAGGTCATTCTTGAGCCCTACAGGTGCCCCACTACCCTCTCCAAGTACCTATAGGAGTTGCAGGGTTTATTCTTACACAGGGAACTCCTACAAGTCCAAACAGGGCACTTACAGGTTGTTGACAAGTTGCAGGAATTTCCAGGACATCAGTAAAGATCTTATTATAGAAAATTCTATATAGATCCATAATTTGATCTTGATAGCTTGTTGGATAGGGGGCATAATAAACTTCTATTTGAATCAGGAATCTTGGCGATCTGACATTGGTAGCTCAAGATATTTCAGTTTTAGTGACAGTGGGTACAGTTGGACAGCATCTAGACAGCATAACAGAGACTCACTGTTTGTCAATATTTCACCAAAGACCTTCATCCCTAGTTGAAATCTCTTCAAATCTGGTATATCCCTACATCATAAGATTTCTTTGGAGCTATTACACATTGGGATTGAAGCAATAAGAGATACAAGGGATTTTGTGACTGACAGTCCATTATTACTGCAACCATTTCTAATGGCCAAAGGCAAAAAAAAAGACCAAGTGATGGAGACAATTCAAGATGACATTAGAGAGTATGAAAATGAACAAAATATCTCCAATGAAGCCCTCAATCAAGATCAACATGATGATGGTGTAAGCATTGGTAATGCCCATAGTGTGCAACTTGGAAATGAAGAGAACCAAGCATTCCATGAACCTTTTGGAGATCCTACACTTTCAAATGAGTTACATAGGATGAGTATTGGAATGCATGATGGTTTTGAACAACTTTTTAAATCAATGGAGAATATGGAGAAGATGGCCAATGTAATGAATAAGAGTATTCAACAATTGGTCAAGTTCATGCAATAGGGTTTGAAAATATAGTAGCAAAGACTATGAAGAATGGGTTTGATGAGGTATTATCAGTCATCAAGGTTCAAAATACACTTTTTTCTCCAAATAGACCCACTATTCATGGTGAAAATACTTCAGCACAGTCATCTAATGCAAAAGGGAAAGGGATAGATCAACCAATCATGTTCACTTTTGAGAGAGGAGAGCCTTCTACATTGAAGAATACCTATGGTCAGCCACCATCAAAGTATCATTCCCGTCCACATTTTAATCCAAGACATGAGGCAACTTATATAGGGGATGAAGACTTAAGAGAAATGGAGAATGAAGAGTTCCATGGAAGTTTTGAAGAAAGAAAGTCATTTCAAGACATCATTAACAAAGAGAACACAATCTATGGTCAGCCCACTAGTGGACAGCATTATTCATTTGGATTGAATCAACAAAATCAAGGTGGTAATACTTCTAGGCCAAATTCGTTTGGAGGGGATTCAATGCATAGAGAATCTTGGAGACAACCATCTTTTGAACAGTATTCTAACAATTTTCAGCCAACATATAATGAGAGGGAATACAAAGAGAAAATCACTATTTCCAACTTTAAGGGGAATAATGCATCTCCAACGGAGCTAGAAGAATGGGTAAAGAAACTAGAGATGTACTTCACTCTTTTTCCTTGCCATGACGAAGCTAAGATCTACTTTGCGACACTCCATCTTGAAGGGTACACTCATACATGGTGGAGTTACATGCAAAGAGTTGGCCATACTTTTGCTTCATGGGAAGATTTTAAAAAGGAAATGTTTAAGGTGTTTGTTTCTCCAATGGAAAAGGAAAAGTTGCAACGAAGATGGTATGATCTTCAACAAAGAGGCATGTCCGTGCGTGACTACTCCAACATGTTCCTCAACCTCTCTATGTACATTGATGAAATTGATGATATGGAAAAAGTAAACAAATATATCTTTGGTTTGAATCCGGCCCTTTCTTTGGAAGTAGGTGCAATGCAGCCCAAGAGCATTCATGATGCTATTCAATATGCTGAAAGGTATGGACAGAAATATAAGAAAGATTCAATTGGTTTTCAGTCTAAAGGTGTAGGGTATTCTTCATCAAATCAGTCCTCTAAATTTGAAGCTTATTTCAGCCAGTCAAAGGACACTTTTAGGCAAGAAAACAAGGGCCATAACAGTCCCAACAGTTATAACAGCAAAGTACCAATCTTTCCTACTATTTATATCTCAAAACAGGGTGAAAATTATGCACAAAAATAGGGGCAAAATTTTAGAAATGTGGCTGAAGCAAAATAAAATAAGGGCTGAAAATACACAAAAGGGATCTCAAAACAGCACTTACAACAAGGTCCTTTCTAATGATCAAATTCAGGACATGTGGGCCAAAGGTTTATGCTTCAAGTGTGGAGAGAAGTGGACACAAGACCATAGGCTAAAGTGTAAATCCAAAAATAGCAAGCTCAATTTTGTTATCGTTGATGAATTGGATGAAGATGAAGGACAAGAGGATCAAGAAGGAAATGTATTTCATGTGGATGCAAACCCTATGGTTGAAAACATGCATGATGAGGATGATGGAACCAATGATCAGTTTTATGACGTTGTGGACAGCTTTCCTTTTGATCCGGGTGGTTCTTTATGTGCCATTTCTCATGATGCATGGACTGGTTGTAACGGAGAATATACCATTTGACTTGAAGGGCTGATCAATGGCAAAGTGGTTCATCTCTTAATAGACATGGGTAGCACCCATAGCTTCATAAATACCAAATCTTTACATGGGCTGAAATTGTTACCTCAACAAATGCAAGTGCCATTGAAGATCCAGGTTGCAAATGGAGCTTATGAGTCAAGCAATGAAGTGTGCCTACAAGCTCCTATTACTCTATCTCCTTCATGTATCATACAAGTGGACTTGATTACTTTGGAAATGGGACCTATTGATATTGTCATTGACTGCAATTGGTTAAAGTCCATTGGAAATTTTTAATTGGACTTAGAGAACATGCGAATGGAGTGCAAATGGAATGGATAGCATATAGAATTGAAGGGCATTGGTAAAAAACAATTGGAACTCATATCCATGAAGAAGTTAAGAAAAGAAATCAATGCACGATCATGTATCTTCACTCTTTTGCTTGTGAAAGTAGATGAAGAGCAGCCACCAAATTAGCCATCTTCTTCTTTAAAGAAAAAGGATCCAAGGTTGGAAGAACTATTGGAGAAGTACAAAGATTTATTTCAATCACCATCATATTTGCCTTCAAAGCGAGAGATTGACCATCCTATTGATTTGTTGCCTAATACCAAGCCCATCAACAAACCTCCCTATCGCTTGTCAAAGTTTGAAAGGGAAGAGGTGGAGCAACAAGTCAAAGAGTTTCTGCAAATGGGTCTAATTCAGCCAAGTCAATCTCCATTTTCCTTTCCCATGCTCTTGGTAAAGAATAAGGATGGATCTTTCCGTATGTGCATTGATTATAGAGAGTTGACCAAGTCCACGGTGAAGAATAGATACCCGATTCCACGTATTGATGATCTCTTGGATGAACTTAAGGATGCAAATGTCTTCACCAAGATTGATCTTCGTTTGGGTTATTACCAAATTTGAATGAAGGAAGGAGATGAGTATAAAACAGCCTTTAGGACCAAAAGAGGGTCATACCACTTCTTGGTCATGGCATTTGGGCTCTCAAATGCCCCCGCTACTTTTCAAGCTCTCATGAACAAAATATTGCAGCCTCTCTTATACAAAACAGTCATTGTATTTTTTTATGACATTTTCATTTATAGCAAGTCCAAGGAGGAGCATTTGATGCATGCACTAGAGGTCTTTGACATATTAAGAAGACACATACTCTTTTTCAAAATGTCAAAGTGTTCTTTCATGGAAGAAGAAGTGGAATACCTAGGTCACATTGTGGGAGAAAAAGGGATAAGAGTGGATCCTAACAAAGTGAAGTGCGTCAAAGAATGGCCTACATTGACTTCTTCTACCTCTTTTGTAATGAAGCATTCAACCAGGAAAAGAAATCTAACTAAAAATGAAATTGATATAAAATAGCAAATTGCCATGTATTAATAATGAGAGTTCCAGAAATACATGACAGCCATGGCTGATGCTTCGTCTAGCAAGAAGGAAGCTAACAACAAGAAAAGTGAACAGCCAATTTAGTGAATGAGCCAAAAGATGTCTTCCCTTAGCCTCTTGCCTTCTTTATCCTAACTCCTCATCTCCAAAGTTTAGGGTACATTTACATAGGAAAGGGTTGAATTTACAAGGGTTGGAAATTACAAGATATGGAATTAGCATGATTCCAAAGTACAAAATATCAAAGTATTTTCTTTTATGACAAACCATCCAGTCCTAAGATGGTTTTGTCCTCAAAACCAAGGATAAATGGAACAAATCCAAACCAAGGACGATAGTAATCATGTCCATGTAGCTCCGATATGATAGGAAAGCACTTTCCATATAAGAGAGACCTTGATGTATACCAAACTATGAGTAAAGTGGCTGCTATCCAAACATGGATGATTTACAAAAACTGTCATAACTTTTGATAGAATGGTTCAAATGACACACTTGAGGTATAGAAATGAAGTATACAATCCCTAGTATCACCCGATAATGTCAAATCAATTTTTGATAAAGTCAGGGTAGTTTTGTTGCCAACGGTAATATCTCACAACAAGCTATTCCTGCACAGTCTGTCATGTATCATCCTGCAATAACCAAGGAAAATCATTCACATTAGTGGATGGTTGCCAAGAATATTCCTCTATAGGTAGGCTCTTCCACTTAATGAGGTACTCAGTAAGAGTACGATTTTTGAGTACTTTTTCTCTCTTTCCAATAATACTTTCAGGTTCATATATGACAAGTCTTGCTTCATCCATTGGCAACTCTTCCAATAAATGCACTTCAGGTGCAACATACTTCTTAAGTTGTAAAACATGAAATACATCATGTATTCTAGTGGAAGAAGGTAGTTGAAGCTTATAAGCAAGCTCTCCAACTTTGTTCACTACCAAATATGGTCCATAAAATCTGTGACAAGCTTATTGTTCCCACCCTTCAATGAAGCGTAGTGTGTCTTGGGCACTTTAAGAAACACCCAATCTCCAACTTTGAAGTCCAAATGTCTTCTCTTCTCATTGGCATAGGCTTTTATTACTTCTTGTGCTTTCCTTATGCTGTCCTTGCATTGTCTCATGAGCGTCTCCATCCTTTCCAACTCTTCCTTTGCTTGGGGGTTGATATCTTCATGAAACAAAACTGATGGGATTTGGACTTTGTATCCATAAAGTGCTCCAAATGGGGGCATACCTATGCTCATGTGATACGTGTTGTTATAGCAAAATTCAACAAGGTGGATCCAACGATCCCATAAAGCTTGTGCATCATGACAATAATGCCTAAGGTACACTTCCACCTAATGATTGACTCTCTCCGTTTGCCCATCGGTTTGGGGGTGATAGGATGTACTAGGAGTGAGAAAATTATCCATAGAAGAGAATTGACTTCTCCAAAAGTTGCCCATGAATTTTGTATCTCTATCTGATACTATTCTCATTGGCATACCATGCAACTTGAACACACTTTCCATAAATTGCTCAGCCACTTGCCTTGGTGTGAATATTGTATTTTGGTTGGAATAAAGTGGGCTGATTTGTCAATCTATCAACAACCACATAGATACTATTCCATCCATGACTAGTAGTAGGTAATCCCATTATAAAGTCCATGGAAATGTCGGTCCATTTGCCTGTAGGAATAGGTAAAGGCTGAAGGAGTCCGGCTGGTAATAGAGTGGAGTCCTTATTTTATTAGCACTCTAGACACTTGGATACATGCTCCTTGACATCCTTCCATAAACCCTTCCAATAAAAACTTTTATGGGCCTTATCAAAGGTCTTGAAAAGACCCAAATGTCCAGCCATTGGTGATGAGTGCAACTCATGGAGCACTTTCAGCTTGAATTTACCATTAAGAACCAAGTACACTTTACCCTTAAACCATAAGAGTCCATTATGCACTTTGAAATTTGGAAATTCTTCATCATGTCCTTGCTGTAGTTTCTGTAAAATCTGGACAGCATGCTCATCCAGCACATATTCTTCTTGGATGTCGTTTATCCAATCCTTATAAATTGTAGACACCATAGATAAACTCAACACCCTATGATCGCTTTTGACTTTAAGATGTGTTCCATAGAGATAATGATGCCATTTCTTGATCACATGTAGAATAGCAAGCATCTCTTGCTCGTACACATGCATCTCCCTCTCTTTATCATCAAATTTTCTGCTCTCAAATGCAATGACACCATGCTCTTGAACCAAAACAGCCCCTAAACCTCTACCACTAGTATCCACGTAGATGGTAAAAGTCTTGGAAAAATTAGGGCAAACTAGTATTGGTAGTGAAACAAGCAATTGCTTCAGCTCATTAAAGCTCTTGTCGACAATTTCGTCCCAAAAGAAGGCCTCTTTTTTAACCCGATCGGTAAGAGGAGCTACAACATGAGCATAATTCTTCATAAACCTATGGTAAAAAGATGATAACACAAGGAAACTTCTTAAAGAAGTAGCATTAGTTGGGGTAGGCCATTCTTTGACGCATTGCACCTTCTTAGGATCCACTTTGATTCCATCTTCTCCCACTACATGACCCAAGTATTCAACTTCCTTTGTCATGAATGAACACTTAGTTGCCTTGGCAAATAGTTTGTGCTTCCTCAATATATCGAAGACTTCTTTTGCATGCTGTAAATGGTTCTCTTTGCTCTTGCTATAGATCAAAATGTCATCAAAGATTACCAAAATTGTCCAAAATAGCAAGGGCTGAAGTATCTTATTCATAAGAGATTGGAATGTGGTTGGAGCATTGGATAAACCAAAAGGCATAACCATGAATTAATAGAGGCCTCTTTCCATCCTAAAGGCTATTTTAAACTCATCCCCTTCCTTCATGCATATTTGATGATACCCCGATCGCAAGTCAATCTTGGAGAACACCTTAGCATCCTTCAATTCATCTACGAGGTTATCTATTCTAGGTATTGGATACCTGTTCTTGATAGTGACCTTGTTAAGATCGCGGTAGTCGATACACATGCGAAAAGAGCCATCTTTCTTCTTTACAGGAAGGACCGGAGAGGAAAAAGGCGATTGGCTTGCCTTGATGAGACCCATTTCTAATAGCTCTTTCACTTGGTGCTCTACCTCTTTCCTTTCCAACTTGGAGAGGAGATATGGTGGTTTGTTAATAGGCTTGGTGTTGGGCAGCAAGTCTATAGGATGATCCACTTCTCTTTTGGGAGGAAGAGAAGTAGGTGGCTGAAAAATGTCATCATAATCCTTCAGCAACTTGCAAAGACATGGATCTATGTCATTGGTAGGAGGAGAGGGCTGATCCTCATCAATCTTCGAAAGAAGAATAGTGAACATACATGCCTTTGCATTTATCTCCTTTTTAATCTTCTTGGGGCTGATCACCTCTATTTTCTTCTTCTCAACACCATGTAGAATTACTTGTTGTTCACACCATTGAAATTCCATTTCCAACTTGTTAAGATCCATACTAAATCTGCCCAAAGATTTCAGCCGATTGTAGCCAAGTATAATGTCAATGAGACCCATTTCTAATGTGATTAAACTCACTGATGTAGTGCACAATGGAGATAGAGTAATAGGAACATTTGGACAACATTTATTACTATTTTCAAAGTCTCCATTTGCCACTTGGATTTTGAGGGAAGAAGGCATATTATGTGTGCTCAATTTCAACCCATCAAGTGATTTGGAATTAATAAAGCTATGTGTGCTACCCGTATCAATGAGTATGTGAGCAGTCCTTCCATTGATTTGACCTTTGAGGCGTAGAGTATTGTCCCCTCTTGAACCACTTCATGCTTCATTTGATATAGAACATAGCGAGGAATGTAAATCGGTCCAAGAATCATCCATGTAATGACCTTCCAGATCAAAAGGAAAGCCATCCATTGGGTCCCTCAATAGGTTCAGCATCAAAATCATCTTTAAAAATCATACTAACCTTCAAATTCTTAGCCTTACACTTGGACTTATGGTCAGGTGACTATTTCTCCTCACACTTGAAACATAGTCCTTTGGTATACATTTCTTTGAGCTTGTCATTAGACACATGCTTGCCTTGGATAGGGGCTAGTTTTTGGCACTAATATCAGTCCTTTTTCCATCAAACTTATTTTCAGCATTAGATCTGAAATTCCTGCCCTGCTTTGTTCCATAAACAGTGGGAAAAGTTGGTATCTTGTTGTAGGTATTGTTGTGAACATTTATTGTCTTCCCACCATGCTGAAAATCAGTCCTTACATGCCCATAATGGCCTGATGTCTTTGGAGACTGTGTAGGCTGAAATAAATGCCCTGTTTTTGGCTGGAAACTCTTTTATTTCTGCCCATAACGCTCAACCAATTGAATGGCAGCTTGCAAAGATGTAGGCTTCATGGCTCCAACTTTGGATGATAAAGTAGATTCCAAACCAAATATATACTTGTTCAATTTGGCACTATCGGAGACTCCATGAACATACATTGAGAGGTTTAAAAACTGATTTGAATACTCTCTAACCGAGAGACCACGTTGCTCAAGGGCGTATCATTTCTTTTCCAAGCGCTCTTTTTCAATGGGAAAGACGAAGACTTCAATCATAGCATTCTTTAGTGCTTCCCAAGATAAGAAGTCATGCCCAATTCTTGTCATATATCTCCACCAAGTATGTGTATAGCCTTCTAAATGAAGGGTTGCAAACTTCACTTTGGCATTCTTGGACCTTGGATAAAGGGAAAAGTGCATCTCTAATTTGTCAAACCACTCCTCCAACTCCGTGGGTGAAGGATTCTCTCCTTTGAAATTCGAGATGACAATTTTCTCTTTATACTCTCTCTCATATTGAGATGGCTGCCCATTGTGGTGCTGATGTCCATTATGGTGTTGCTATCCAAAAGAGTTACCAAATGAGCAGGGAATTCATTATTCCAAGTTCCTTGTGCAAATGGGGTTTGTTGTCCATACTACATACCATAACCTTGTGGCTAGAAATAGTGTCCTTGAGGTTGAAAATGAGTGTTACCCATATTGGAAGGTTGTCCATGGTACCCTTGATGTTGTCCATGCATAAGAGTATTAAATGGTGGTTGCTGCCCATTGTTTTATTGAGGCCAACCATGATTGGATAAAGGGCTTGGCTTATTAGGCTGAACTTGAGTATGAGGATTGTGTTGTTGCTGTCCATAGGAGTTTGGGGCTGAATTCATATGCCCTTGTTCATGCCCACCAATATTTAGTTGAGGATAGAATTGTTTATAAAATGGATTGCAATCGTGGATGTCCTCCTTGTTGAGAAATAGACAAATGATGTATGCTCCAAGAGGAGCTGTCTTGAATCCCATATGCACAGTGAGGAGAGTGGAACAACTCAAAGCCTATAAAGCATTGTACTTGACTATGAAATGAACACAATATCATGATGCTTTGTACTTTCAGTTAAGTGTCATTGCCAATTCTACACAAGATTGTGTTTATGAGTCCAAGCTAATCTATCTTGGAACCTAATTCACTTGTGTAATAGTTTATCTCTACTTGTCCATGTCATTATGAACTTGGTCTTCATCTTTGATCCACCATAGCTTGTGTCATGTCCTAGATCCGCATCATTTAACATGGTATCAGAGCCCAGTTGGGCATGGCACATCTCATACTCTGAATCTCTAGTCTCCCTTCACCTCTGGTGATCTCTAACCATCTCACATTCAGCTCACATCTTCAGTTTCAACTTCAAATCTCAATTGGACCTTGTGGCAGCCATAGCCAGACTGCACCTACCCACCTTGGAGCACTTGCATCTCTCTCTACGGGCCATATCTTCAAGTGAATCCTTCTGGAAGTATGTTCCCTTGCTCCAGGCGCTTCAGCCTATCACATCGGACAGCAACATTAGCATCCACAGCAGGCAGCATTGCGTGATTTCCAGAAATGGCGCAGTCTGAAACTGCGTGACGGTTCATACAGCTGCATGCACAACACGCAGCACAATCAACACAGCAACCATAGGGCTTTTGTAGCCCATGACATAAGCTTCATGGCCATGTAAAAATTTCTGAAAATGATCAACTCTAGCTCTAGATATCTGGAAAAAACCAGGCCTGGGTCAAAACCCTAATCCAGGAAGCCATAGCCATCAAGGTGCAAGCTCTTTTTTCCTTCAATTTCTCATTCCTTTCAACTGAGGGCACACACTGCCACTCTTATCTGAGTTTGAACTTAGTTCCCAGCAAGATTAACACTTCAAATCAACAAGCACCGACATTCAATACTAAGCTCAAGAATAGTATCTATTGATACTCAACTAGTGTCAGTTGACACTAACCTCCTTGTAACACTTCACAAATTCCCCTTGCTGGTCTTTTCTCAGTTAATTGGAGCTGCTCAACATGGCAGAACTTGAGCAAATAGCAAAATTCAATGGAGAAGGCTTCCATGCCTGGAAGGAAAAGACCATGTATCACCTAATGCGGAAAGACTTGTGGGACCTGTTTGAAGATGATGCAGATAACAAGAAGGAAGATGATGAAGACGGGTTCGTTGAAGAAGAACAGTTCAAATCCAAAGAATGGAAGAAGATGAATAATAAGGCACTAGGCATCATTGCCTGGGGACTAAGTGATGACGTGTTACATCATATATCTAGCATTAGAAATGCTAGAACCGCCTGGGAGGAACTTGATAAAATGTTTGGTACTCAAGCAAAGAATTCAAAGGTAAAACTTCTCATGCAGTTTTATAAACTGGATATCAAAGACAGTGCTTCTATGACCATACACATTAATAAGTTTAAGAGTTTAAAAACTCAACTTGCATCTCTTAAAAAGAATATTGAGGAAGATGAAGCAATAGCCGTACTGCTTGCAAGTATAAACAAGGATCCATATGAAAATCTTGTGTCCACTTTGAGTAATGTTCCAAGCCTCACACTTAAAGATATTGAGCACTCACTACTTGATGAAGAAGGCAAAGTAAAAACCAAGAATGCAAAAGACAATGTCTCATCATCTAGGGAAAATCTTTTGTACACCAAAGGAGCTGCTGGACCTAAAGGAAGAGGTCGAGGATTCATCAACAACAATAACAAGGATCGGATTACATGTCACTATTGTGGTAAGACTGGCCATGTAGCCAGTGAATGTTTCCACAAGAAGAGAGCCCAACAATTGCAAAGTGATCATCACCAGAACCAATACATGGAAGGAAGAGAAGAAGAAGAATATGCTTCCACTACCATCAACAACTCTGATAGATTGTTTTGAAGAACTTTCATTGTATCTTTCATATGTTTTTCCCACAGTGGATCTTCCTTTTCCTTAGTGAATTTGATTTGTACAACCCTTGCCAAGATGTAAAGTCTCAAGCTTTAACTTGACTAGGCTGCCTATGAGTTAGTCTTCCGGGCCATGTTATCATGAAGGGGGGGCAAAAGTCAGCAAGTGTAGGGACTCATCATTTGAGGGGGGGTGTTGAGAAATAGACAAATGATGTATGCTCCAAGAGGAGCTGTCTTGAATCCCATATGCACAGTGAGGAGAGTGGAACAACTCAAAGCCTATAAAGCATTGTACTTGACTATGAAATGAACACAATATCATGATGCTTTGTACTTTCAGTTAAGTGTCTGTCATTGCCAATTCTACACAAGATTGTGTTTATGAGTCCAAGCTAATCTATCTTGGAACCTAATTCACTTGTGTAATAGTTTATCTCTACTTGTCCATGTCATTATGAACTTGGTCTTCATCTTTGATCCACCATAGTTTGTGTCATGTCCTAGATCCGCATCATTTAACACTCCTCATGCCTATAGCTTGTTTAAACTCTATCGTGTGGATCTTGCCCATGTGGCTGAGAATAGGCCTTTGATTGATGGGGCTGAGGCTGAAATGAAGTGGGATGTATCAAATCTGTAGCCTTTGACGATTCCTCAATCTCAAATTATCCTATCACCTTTGGAGTAGAGGGTTTGGGTTGCTCTTTAGTCAAAGGAGGGTTTGGAACATTGGGACCAGCTGTAGGCAACATCTTTTCACTAAAGATAGCCATTAACTTGTCAATACCCATCCTCATACCATCAAAGCCTGATTTCATCTCTTTAATATCATTTGAGAGTTGTTGTAGGCTGTTAGAGTTCATGGAAGCATGGGACAGCTCAACTCCATTCATTGGTCGATTGATAGGAGAATGAGTGGAACTTACATCAACCTCTTCATTCTCATAATGCCTATGGCATATAGGTTCTTGAGGGGTTTCAAGTTCATGTTCATGTTGGTATTCTCTCAACTCTTCATTGATGGTCTCCAAAATAGGATCCTTTTTCTTATTCCTTGCCATGAGTAACTTCATGTCCTGTATATACATCAGAAGTAAAACTCAAATATCTTGAGTTCCAGTGCTCTGAATAACAAGCTCTTTAGCTTTGCTTAAAGCTTGAGAAGTCCCCTTTCTAACAAACTATCAAGAGTTGAAAGTAGTTGAGTACAGAAAATTTTGTAAATAGTTTATTGTAGCTATCTGGAAATTCCTATAGCCTGTGAATGCTATCTGCCAAAGCTAAAAATACCCTTTTCAATAACCAAAATGGTTGAATAATCCATTATAGATTGTAAGATTAATGGGACCCTGTTTGTATATCCTGTCCCAAAACCTCAATGCTGATTTAATGTCAAAAATACCATGCTGAAAACTAAATTCTTGTTCCCTTGAGTGGCACCTGCACCACCTGAACTTTAAATGCGTGGGATCCGAGACTTGAGGTGTGTGCGAATTTCCCTCTCAAGCCGGTTTGTGCTCCCCTTCAGGGTCCTTGTCAGTAGGGGAGGGTCACCTCTCTTTTGTCCTACCAACTCGCCCGACATCCACTTTTCCTCGTGGGTATATACATGGCAGTTCAATGCTAAGCTCTAAAAATCAGCATGAGATGCATGGAATGAAAAGAATTTGATTGCCCCTTTTATGATATGTAAGAACTTGAATGGAATAGGCTGAAATTGAGATGGGGATAGGTAAGGGATAACCTCAACAGTGACTCACTACTTCACAATTCTTATTCCACTTACCATTGGATAAAATTTTGATCATGTCAATGAAGCAAAAGAGCAAACAATTCAATATCTGGGTTAGGTAAATGAAATGAGAATTTGAGGCACTTGGAAGTGATTATTTCAGTGAATGAGAGTGAATATGCAATGATCAATCACTAAAATAGCTCTATGGATTTTCCATGAAATACATTTGATAAAATGGATGGGATACTTTATCATTTTAATCCCTCTTTCATCAATTGGACTTAGCTCAGCAATAGGATTTAAAGAGAGATTAAAAATGATTAGAGTACCTCTTAAGCTTGTAGGAGAAGAGTGTTGTTGTTGATGAAGGAACCTCTCACTAATAGAACTTGGCTTCAGCAAATAGAGCTTGACTTCAGCTTTTATTAATCCAAGAAATCCCCATTTTAGCTTTCCAATGCTAATATCCAACTTCTTGATCAGGAATCTTCATGAAGAATGCTCCCATGATCCATTGGTCCCAAAATTTGATGAAGAAGATTTCAATAGAGATGCCACTTGAGTTGAAGATGATGATTACTCTTCATTGTATGAAGTAGGCTTCAAAGAAACTTCAAAATTTGAAAGAGAATCCAATAATTCCCTTCCTTCAATTGACATTGGCTGTCCCTTCCATGAATCCTTCAAGAATCCACTCCATTCTTCCACAATGATGGAAAATCCATGCAATGTTGGTACTATCCTTTGTGTAGAGGCTTCAGGAAATGAAATTGACCAAAAGCCCCATGACCTTGATAAGAAATCTGAGAAAATAAGCTTGATGTCCAACACTATCAATAATAGGGTTCCATGGGAGAGAGGAGAGTCCACAATAGAGAGAAATCATACTATAGCTTGAAGGAGATCACTTGCCATTGGTACTTGAGCATTATTCATGAATGATTTGAGCTCCATAGCTTATCATTTGGACAAAATAGGCAAGAGGTTGCTACTGGCGCAATTCACGTTGTTGTTGTCCACGTGTTGGAGAGAGGAAGAAGAAGGATAATGAAGCCAAGTAACCATTCTGCTTGAAGCTCATGAGATGGAGAAGAAGGCTATGGAGTCCTTTTGCATGATAGAAGTCACGGGCAAGAGAACTTCCTCAGCCTTGGCCATGGATTCTTGAGGGAAGCTTGAAGGGAAAGGGAAGAAACCCCTGTTTCTTGAAAAGTAACTCAAGTTTGAACCAAACTAAGTCTTGTAACCTTCATTTTGTCCAACTTACCCCAATTTTTGGTCCAAAACTTGGTTATGAGTTACCAAATTGGTTGGAGCCCGCCATTGTCCATTGGTTTATGCCAAGAACCTCCATCTTAGTCACGGTTTGTAAGAATTCTCCATGTCAGGCCACGGTTATGGAAGAACTAACTCTTGTGACTGAATTTTAATTGCGGTTTTCACTCCCTAGTCACTGTAACTAAATCTATTGTATGAAAATGACTTCTGACAGGATCTAAGCTAATGCTCTGATACCAATGTAATGAAGCATTCAACTAGGAAAAGAAATCTAACTAAAATTGAAATTGACATAAAATAACGAAAGAACTATTGCACTAAGACATCTTGCCATGTATTAATGATGAGAGTTTCAGAAATACATGACAGCCATGGCTGATGCTTCCTCTAGCAAGAAGGAAACTAACAACAAGAAAAATGAACATCCAATTTAGTGAATGAGCCAAAAGATGTATTTCCTTAACCTCTTGCCTTCTTTATCCTAACTCCTCATCTCCAAAGTTAAGGGTACATTTACATAGGCAAGGGCTGAATTTACAAGGGCTGGAAATTACAAGATATGGAATTAGCATGATTCCAATGTATAAAATATTAAAGTATTTTCTTTTATGACATCTTTGTGGGGATTCCTTGGATTATTATCGTTTTATAGAAGATTCATAAAAAATTATGCTCATGTGGCGGCTCCTCAAACCGATAAGCTGAAGAAAGAGTATTTCTTTTGGGATTCCATAGCCGACAAGAGTTTTAACGAGATGAAATCTCTTTTAATTTCAGCACCTATTCTTGTTTGCCCGGATTTCTCTAAGGAATTCACTATATGTGCGGATGCTTGTCGAATAGGAGTTGGGGTTGTTCTCTATCAAGACCATGGAGTTATAGCATATGAGAGTCGCAAGCTTGATGATAAGGAGCGTCAACTACATGTCTATGAACAAGAGATGTTGGCAATTTCTCATGCTATTAAAAAGTGGCATTATTATATATATGGCAGTTATTTAAAGGTTAACAGCGACCACCATGTGCTGAAATATTTCCTTTCTCAACAAAATTTATCTCTTAAACAACAGAGGTGGCTAGCTACTCTTCAAAGTTATGATTTTGAAATATCCTATTTGGCTGGAAAAGATAACATTGTAGCGGATGCTTTATCAAGAATGTGGGCATGCTCCATCTCTATAATTTCAATTGTGCATAAGGATTGGATCAATGATATTCAAGAAGAATATTTGCTTGATGAGCAAGCATCACAGATGATGAAGGAATTTCAACAAGGTAAAGGAGATGCATATCCAAATTTCAAATGGCATAACGGTCTTCTATGGTATCATGGTAGAGTTTACTTGACACCACAATCTTCTTTTAGAGACCGTATTTTGCATGAGATGCACTCTTCGCCTTTAGCGAACACCATGGGCTATTCAAAACCTTTAATAATATCCATAATGGAAGGGTATTTGGAGGGATGTTAAGGATTTTGTTATGCAATGTCTTCCATGCCAACAAAACAAGGACTCTTCTCCTCTACCTGACGGCTTACTTCAGCCACTTCCTATTCCTCATGGTAAGTGGACTAATATTACCATGGATTAGCATTTATGTGACAGTAGATCGATTGACTAAATCAGCCCATTTCATCCCTACCAAAGCTCAATTTACAACAAAGCAAGTGGCTAAACAATTTATGGTATCTATCTTCAAGCTTCATGGAATGCCAATGAAGATTGTGTCCGATCGCGACACTAAGTTTATGGGAAGCTTTTGGAGGAGTTTATTCTCTTCAATGGGAACTCTATTGACTCCTAGCATAGCATACCATCCGCAAACTGATGGGCAAACAGAAAGAGTTAACAAATGGCTAGAGGTATACTTACGGCACTTTTGCCATGACACACAAAATGCTTGGGACCATTGGCTTCACCTTGCGGAGTTTTGCTGTAACAATACTTATCATATGAGTATTGGAATGTCTCCTTTTGAAGCTCTATATGGTTACAAAGTGCAAGTACCCTCCGCCTTATTCCATGAAGATGTGAATCCACAAGCTCGTGAGGAGTTAGAAAAGATGGAGGCTATTATGAAGCAATGCAAGGACAACATTCGGAAAGCTCAAGAGACCATGAAAGCCTATGCGAATGAGAAAAGAAGACATGTGGAATTTGAGGAAGATGATTAGGTATTCTTGAAGGTTCCCAAGTCACGATATGCTTCTCTCAAAGCAGGGCACAATAAACTTGCTCATAGATTTTATGGTCCTTACTGTATTGTCAAACAAGTTAGGGATCTTGCTTATCATCTCGATTTACCTTCAAGCACGAGAGTTCATAATGTTTTTCATGTGTCTCAGCTTAAAAAATATGTTGGTCCTCAAATCCAAGTTCTTGAAGAACTTCCTCCCTTGGATGATGATGGTTTGATCATCTATGAACCCGAAAAGATTATTGGTAAGCGGGAGAAGGTTCTAAGGAACCGAATTCTTGTGGAATACCTTATCAAATGGAAAGATTTTCCTATCGAAGAATCTTCTTGGCAGCAAGCATCATACTTGGAGCAATTTCCATGGCTTTTACAAGAGGATAGTTCATGAACAAAACAGTAAACATCTTGTTGTAATAATTTCATGTCGAAAAGTTAATTGCTTTATCTTCATCAAAATTTGATTTTGAATGTATGATTGGATATTACATGTTGTCCTCTACATTTCTATATATAGCACATGGAAATCGGACATTTCTAGCTCAAGATATAGCCAATTTTGTATACAACCTGTTTTGGACAGCTTACAGTAGTGTGTTCCATTTACATGGTCATTTCTTCATTGACTTTTTGATTCTTCATCAACATAAGGGCTCTACTTCAACATGATTTCATATGCTTCAAGCTATCCTTGTAATCATCCTTATAATTTGTTCCCAATTCAACTTTGAGGACAAAGCTCTTCTAGGCCGGGATGGCTTGTAATAAAGCATAAAATACCTTAGTCTAGGATATGTGAGGGCTGGGTATAAAAGGTGGAGATGTAACATCTGAAGGATATTTTTGCCATTTTTCAAGAATACAAGATTGAGGGATCCTTCCTCCCACCTATCATAGGGGTGTGTATCTATGTCCACCATAGCAAGAGGTGAGTATCTTGTTGCAGCAATCATCCTTTGATTCTCATACCAATGTATTTCTCTTTCATTGGTAATACAATTCATGACAGCATGGTCACCTTGGCTATGGTTGTCTTTGGCAATTACGAGTATTTTCTTGTATTTTTCCATTTTATATTTGATGTGAGAAATGCCTCTTTTACACAAAGCAATTAGGCTCACATATACCTCATAATTCCTGTGAGCACATTTGAGTGTTGATGTCTCATACTTTGACAGTTAGAGGCCGACATGATGGAAATGCAAAGAATGACCGTGATAATGGCCATGAATGGGATTCGCAGAAATCTCGGTCCAAGTCGCGTGGCAAGTCATGCAGTAAGTCTCGTGGGAGAAACACAAATCTGACTTGTCATCATTGTGGGAAGAAATGCCACAATGTCATGAATTGCACAATGAAAGGTGCAAAGACAAGGGGAAAGAGAAAGTGAAGGAAAAGTCTTCTGATTATAGCATAGTACCTGCTAAGTCAAGTGTTAAAATTGAAGAGATCAATGTTATGCAGCCCGAGGATAGTGATGGGGATTATATCCTTGCAACAGCTTCATCTAGTGCTTTGCAGATGACAGAGATACACTCTATGTATGCACAATGTTGGCTCTTGGACTCAGGTGTATCCTTCCATGTGACACCTTGCGGAGAATGGTTTCATTCATATCCAGATTAGTAATAGATAGGAGATGGGTCCTTTGAGAACATGGCAATGAAAAGCCCTTTGTCTTCTTCTTAGCACTACTAATCTACCACCAACTCCTCATTCTAGTGTCTCATCACAACATTGCTTCTTAATGTATAATCTCAATCGAGTAGTTGTGGAGATCAGCTTCTTTCTCGGCTGGGCACCAAAATGACAAGCAACCCTCCCATAAATAGAAACAACCATAAAACCAAGGACAAAGCACACAAAATCTATGTGTATGGCTCTGCCATTGATCTCAAAACTGAAAAGAGCCCATAAATTTCTCTCTTAATAATGAACAAATTCGACATCTTCATCATCTTCATCCATAGCTTCAACCATTATGCATAAAAGACATGGCAAAAGGGAAAAGAGGAATTTCTGCACAAAAGATAGAGGAGAGAGAAGAGAGATCAACACCTCACAATCTAAATTAGCTGACTCATTAGTCAAATTCTCGATGATATAGTTTTGAAGCTACCTCCCTTGATGCATTGTATGCTGTCACTTTGTAAGAGTGTCTGACTCCTCTAACAGATGAAAGCTCCTACATCTGAACCAAGTTCTTGATCTATCGACTACCTCCTTTGAGTACGCCCTTTATCAATAGACATTGTTCATTGTCATCAACAAACTAAGCTATTCTTCATCGACAACCCCATAAGTGACGTGAGCTTTCATCCTAATAAGATAGGAATGTGAGTATGGATTGCCCTCTATATTTATCAACAGAGCGTGAGATAGAGGATTGGGCAAGTGTTCCAATCTTTTGCTCTATTCTCTATGCACGATACTATAAGACTCCCTAGCCTTCTTTCTTGCATCGTATGCCAGCATAGAGTGAGATGCATTGCTACACCATTAACTACACACAAGGCATACAAAATTTGCACGTTACCATGAGGTATACATCAATGAATTTAAAGAAACAAGTTGCCCTCCTATATCTATCAACATAGCATAAGACGTGGAGGGGAGGAGGGACTAAGTATGAGTGAGTTTTTCCCTTTAATCAACTAAGAGGTAAGGATTGAGGGACATTACGATAACTAGTGCTCAAGTATGTTCTCGTTCCCCTTGCACACATGAGACAGGCCTATGCTACCACCACAAGCAACATCACTCTATTTTGTGCATTGCACTACAAGGCTCCTTGGTCTTTCTTCTTGCACCTATGCTAGCTGGGTTGGGCTGCATGGATGCACCATCAGTTGTGCACATTGATGTACTCTCTCTAAGCCCCTAAATCTTGTTTATTTCTAAATCGAGTGTACATTATGGGTTTTTCAAATCCTCCTCGAGCAATGTGAGCCATGGGGTGAGTGGATGATTTATCATTACAACATGAGTGACAGTTGAGCTAAGTGTGATATTCTTTATCAATGATAAACTAATGGTCTTCATCAACAACACTACCTTCCTAGGTGTTACTACACGATCTCTACCATGATTGGAGCATGTTGTGCCAAGCCACAGTATCTCCTGTAGTCGACCCCAACCCCTCAATAAGTGACAACAATCATTCTTGATAATTGGCAAAATGGGCCAAGTGTTTCTAACCCTATCTCTTGCATTTATGAGTGTCTATCATATTTTAAGTGTGGGGATGCAAGGGTTGGGTTGCGTGTCGATGTTTAGGCCATGCTAATCAACATAACTGGTCTGTTCAGGTTTTAACCGTGGGGGACGTATCCTTGCATGTCGATTGTGCATAAACTCATGATAACATCTCCTACAAATCTGTGATTACCGTTATTTTTGTTTAATGCTCTACTAGGGTCCTTTTCCTACCACCTATCATGTTACATCTCATTCTTGGGGTTTTTCCTTCCTTATTTTTTTGATTTTTTTTCCATGTGAATGCATCCTTGATTCACCAAAATCAAAATCTAACCTCATGTGCATTTTTAGTTATTTTTGTTTGATGCTATGCTAGGGTCCTTTTTCTACCACCTATCATGTTACGTCCCATTCTTGGGGTTTTTCCTTCCTTATAATCAAAATCTGACCTCATCTGCCTATTTATCCCTTTGAACTAGACACTAACCTTTTCACAACAACTTGTTCTAAGTTATGTTTCATTGGTTATTACTTTTTGAAGGGATTTTCACGAATTGAACGTGTTTCCATGAGAATATACCTTTTTTGCATCAAAATTCTGATTTGATCTTATAGTCCTAATCATCTGATTAGATGGCATATTTTTCATTTTTATTGCCCATCCCTTCAACACAAAGCTTGATGGTTATTAATTTTTGAGTGATTGCAAGTATTTTTCGATTGCATTTTTGCCATTTTTCCATGTGAATGCTACTTTTTCATGTTGAACATGTTATTCCCATTGTCCAGTCTATTCTCCCTTTCGTCCTACCCACCTTTCTTTTCGACCCGTTGATCCTATACACGAGTATCACCAAGTTATTTTCTTTTTCCCTTCTCCACATGCAACCTAAGCACAATTAGCTTATAAACAAAGTCAACCTGGCATTGCACCACAAAATGAACAAACTACACCCCATAAATCATAAATAAAATCAACTCAATCGTTAACCTTAAAAGGACCCCCAGTCGTTGTATGAGTACTCCACTTAATTTTTAACATTAAATGAACCCTCGCCATCACATGTGCACACACACACGTACTACAAGTACATTAACTTGTAATAAAATAAACCCCCATTGTCATGCATGCATATACTTTCTGCCAAACATCATCTAATTGTACAAAGGAATTGTATTTCTAAAGTCCCCCATCAAGTCACAGTCAGAGTGGGATTGGGTTACGACACTCGATTCACCTTGCATTAACATGCTCGATTTAAATTAGATGCTATATAAATTTATAACTCATAAAAGAAATACGAATAGAAGTCACCCACTCACCTCACCTTTCCATAGGTTGACAAAATACATTTACGAGGATGAGGTTATTGGTCAAGGTTGGTCTTATTAGTCCCTATCTTTTCTATTTGTCAGTATGTGGTCCTATTATGAGTCTATTAACATGTGTATTTGGCCTCTCGTTGGTACCAGGGTTTGCAACATGCTTGATCTTTGAATTTCTTTTATGTACTTAATACGAGATTTTAGGGTGCCTATATGTTGCATATCATGAAGCTATCGATCACAACTGTGTGTAGGTCATGTCAAATTTTTTACATAGGCTATGGATTGTTTGGGGGGTAGTCTAGTCTCCTCTTATTGGTCTATGTTATTCCTTGATTTCCTCTTAGTGGCGGTCTCTGTGTTGGTTTTATAGGAATTCCCTTGTTTCGTGGTTTGTGTGTGTGTGGTATATCCTTCGTGATGTGAATGGTGCCCCCTCTAATAGTGGTTCAACATGTCTCACTACCGGTTCACAACTACTCCTTGTTGCTAGACACAAATTGTATTCATCGAGTTGATCTCCATCATTATGTTGCCTTCACATTCCCACCTATGGATGCTAAACTCTGTTATTCCTTTCTAGAATCCTATAAAAAGCATTCAGTATTGATGTATGGTCATAGCTTCTATTTATCTTCTGCCAACATCAATGAAGCTCTCTTTTTACTCATTTTTGCTTCTCGTGTTCCTAGTGGCAACCATCTCTTATCAAGTGAGGATATTTTTTCTCTTCTTTAAAAGGAGACTTCCACCCCCTTGGTGTCCAACAAAGTCATTACCAATTCAAGGGTATTGGTGGTTAATATCTCCACTCCTATTTGGAAGCAATTATGCCAATTCCTACAAGATCACTTTATGTTTGGCAAGCATGCACCAAAATGCCTATCCAAGGAGCTTTTTACTACTTCACTCAAGATCCTTGAGGACATGAAGTTTAATTGGGAACATTTCCTTTTGACAAAGATGGATCACCATTTTCAACGAGTTTAGAAAGAACTAATTAGTTATGTTTCTTATGGAGCCTTCCTCCAAACTTCCTCCGAAAGATGATTACTTTTAAGCCTTCCCCTAGTGGTGTTCCTATTCTTTGTGATTCTAATACTACTCCTATGCAACCTCCAACTACAACTCTTTCCCCTCCTCTAATGCAAGAAAATTCTAATGAAGAAGATGAACCTCCTTCCAAGGTGTTCCGTAGGAAACGTTCTCATTTACAGACTCCTTCGTATTCTATTCATGTTCCTAATCCTCTATATAGGCTCCTATGCTTGTTGTTATCTACTAGTTCCCTTCCTACATTCCTTTCTTGTCCTAATCTTTGCCTACATAGACTGCATATGAGGCAACACGTGAAAGATCGTGTGTGTGTGTGTGTGTGTGTGTGTGTGTGTGTGTGTGTGTGTGTGTGTGTGTGTGTGTGTGTGTGTGTGTGTGTGTGTGTGTGTGTGTGTGTGTGTGTGCGCGCGCGCGCGCGCATGCGCACACATGTAGGCATGCATGCATGCGTGCACGCATGTATGTGCACGTGCACGTGCATGTGTGTGTGCGTGTGTGTGCACGTGCGCATGCACATGCGTGTGCGTGTGCCCGTGCGTGTGCATGTGTCTCTTCATTGTGATTAGCATTTAAGTGCATTTACAATTCATTTATCTCTAAAAATCATTTTTCATTAATTATCTCACATTATCTAATCATAAGGACATTCAATATAATCATCCAAACCTTCCATGCACCATATTCCTCCAAACCCACGATCCGCCAACTTCTATGACCTAGAATTTTCAATCCTTGCACCCTCATGGACTCTTCTCCAACATGTGAACCACCCTGAATTGTGAATTTTCAAATCAAGACATGCTAGACTAAACAACATAGTAATGCTCTATAAATTTATCACATTTCCAAGTACTAATGGTGTAATTAGATATTATTATATATATTTAAGATAATTAAATAAATTTTTTCTATCTCTCTTTTCTCATTCCATTAAAATAAGGTAAATTGTATCAAAATCTAGCCTCTCTCTCTCTCTCTCTCTCTCTCTCTCTCTCTCTCTCTCTCTCTCTCTCTCTCTCTCTCTCTCTCTCTCTCTCTCTCTCTCTCTCTCTCTCTCTCTCTCTCTCTCTCTCTCTCTAAACATAGAATGTAATGTTTTCTTTTGCCATGGGGGAAGAAACTAAAAGTTTCATGATCTTTTAGGTTTTATCTTATGTTAATATGCTCCTCAATATATGCCTTAGTATATATCAAGTTGCATACCAAGGCATATATTTAGGATTATTTTTAATCAAGTAATTTATTTTTTAAGTCAATTGTTGGGGAACACCATTGTATTTATTTTTTACATTGGCATATATGTAGGCTTATTGTAAATCAACTAATTTATTTTTTAAGCCAACCATTGGGGACCACCAATGTATTTATTTTTTAAATTGGCTATTGGGGAGCATCAAAGAGGCTGCATCAGAAATCCCTCCTTGTGTATTAGTGAGAGTATTATCACATAAAGATGCTTAGTGGTTCCATGTCACATTGTAACATTACACTAAATATAATATAGATCCAATCTCTTTTCCTTGAGTGCTCATCATTCTTAATGTTGAAAACTCTAAATGCAAGCATAGAAGCACTTGTCAATCTTTGTATTCACAAATAGTGAAAGATGAATGATAGCCTTCACTTCAGAAAAATCAATGATGATTCTATTTTTAAACACCACATATGTAATAAAATGCATCCAAGTTTATCCAAAAATGGTACTTTAAGGGGTTTAAAAAAGGATTATATTGTCTATATCTATCAAAGACTTGCCAATTGACATATAGATAATCAAAATAAACACTTTGAGGAGCTTCCTAAGTATGTTCCTGAAGATGGTATACATGAGGTGTGCAAAGGTTGTGTTATCATTTACTTTGGTAGGGCCTTCTATTGGTTTGCTAGTGTCTCCTTTGCATTTTGCCCTACATCGTGACGATATGATGTCCTTTCCTGAATTTCATGAAACAAACTTTACTTTGGTATACATGAGGTGCGGAAAGGTTGTATTATCATTTACTTTGGTAGGACCTTTTATTGGTTTGCTAGTGTCTTATATGTTTTTTGCCCCTACATTGTGACAATTTAATATGCTTTCTTAGATTTCATGAATCATTTTTGAGAGATCATGTAGCTTCTTTTATAGCCAAACTTAAGAATTTTTAATTTCCTTTTTTAATCTTTGCTTTTGCTACCTTAAGTGCAAGGTAAGTCTCTTGGTCTATTTAACTTTGAAAGACTGTGGGGTTTTTAGGTCACTATTAGTGTTGATTTAGACTTTGGGTGTGACTTTGAAGAGTTGCTTATTATCTCTTCATGGCCAAGAGTGACATTTCCATGATATGTTCCAACTTGAAATAGGGTAGTTATATCCTTAGCTGTAGATTAACTTTTTCATCCTTACAAGATTTCTAAATATTTTAGCCACTCTTGTTTGATATAATATTCAACGGCTCCATTGTGAAACCAATAATCCAATTACACTTTTGGAGCAAGAATAGTTCAAATATGCTCTATAATTTATCCATTGATATTGTAATTGACCATCAATTCATTCTTAAAGGGCTTCTTTCTCAAATTTCTTACTAGAACCATCTTCTTTTGATATGCCTTTTGAAGAATCACCTTGATTTGATAGGCCTTCTATCCTTTTTGGTTGTTTTTTATTTTGTTAGAATCACACACCCAAATGCCCACAAGGGGAGGCCCCTCCCCTCCAAATATTAGCCATGAAATAACATAGGTATATCTTATGGGCACCAAGGATAATGTCTAGCCAAGTATGTGATGAATCTTGATCCCAACTGGGATTCTCCTTATGAAGGAGGAGGCTTCAATCAAATATTCAAGGGGAAAGAGCCTTGATCACACAAACACTCCAAATGAACATAGGCGTCCCTACTCGTAATGCCTTTTGTGTCCAACACTTGGCTAAAAATGTTCATTTATACGGTACTTCTTTGCATATCTCTCAGCTAGTTCAATTGCATCAAACAGTGTGGTAGGTTTTTGGGCCATGATATCTGCTAATAGGCTCGGTTCCAATCCATAGATATACTTGTGCAATTTAGCATCATCGCTAATGCTCTCCACATACATGGTCAAGTTCATGAATTGATTTGTGCATTCACGTACAGTGGGGTTACGTTGGTCAAGAGTGTACCATCGTCCTGCCAACCGCTCTTTACAACCTCTAGGTTATGAAGCACATGCTTTACTAGTAGGCCATCACTTTGGGAACAACCTTTTTGGGTTTTTAGCCAAATAGTGAACAATTAATTATAAATGAAGTTCAATTTTTGCACTTTAGTCTAGCTCAAGGTTTGTGCTTCCACGAGCTCATCTAGTGGCTTAAATTATGTTGAGGGATTGTGCTTAAACCTTTTCTATAGGAACTCCAATGCTCTAATAAGCTCAACTTTTTTCTTGGGTGCCTCATACAGCATTCTTGGAATTCTTAAAATTATGAACACTTTCAAAAATCTTACTCAAAATGACAAAATAGCCTACATAATATTAGTACATATTGCAAAGAGAAGGTGTGGATGCTCATCCACTTTTGTCCAGATCGGAGGAAATGAAGTGGTGGGTGTTGACAACTCTACCCAAGAGGTCGAAACCTACTATAATACCAAATGTTGAATTTATGGTTGCAAAGGCTACACGCACATAGATTGAAGAAGAAGAATTTGAGAATGGAAGGCCAAGGGAAAAAACCTCCTAGTGAGGGAAAAAGGTGCCCCAATGGTCATAAGTGTTTTCATACACATCACTAACAAAATATGATCACATTCCTAAATATTTTGTTCTTGCACAAAGAGCCAATGATGGTGTCTTGCACTCAACATTTGAGGTAGTGCATCTGTTTGTAGAAAAGGTTTTAAGGATCTCTTTCCAACATCTAAGCTAAGTTGGAGCAATCAAGGTAGTAATGACTAAAGGATTTATGGGGTATGGTTCCATGTACGAGCATATGCCACATTATGTAAAGGGTTACTATTTGGACACTATTGTACATAGTGTGAACCTGAGAGGACATGATCCCGTTAAAACACACTTACACATGCACTTGCATCTAAGATGACTTTTAGGATGTATGGTGTTGCTAACTCAAAATTTTATGATTGTTTGGATACTCCTTACTATGTATGCTCAACATACAATATTCTCTACCGCATCACATTCAAGTTAATAAAATAATAGCATGAGGCTAAAGTAGATTTGGCACAATACAAATCTACAAGTGTTTGCATTTATCATTGAAAGCTCATAAGAGATTATCTAAATTGATTTACTTTAGGAATGGAAGAAAGTTATCTAAAGAATAATTTATCAATTTACATTCATAAGCCTTTTAAACTTGGTGATGCAAGTTAGGGGCCACTAGTGTATAGTTATTTCCAGATAACATTCTTGAATATGTATGTGGCTCTCTTAGTTTCTTTGGGATTTTTTACTAAAAATTCTCAAGCGGACCTTGTTCTCAGGAAAAACAAGAGTTGTGTCATACGTCCCATCAAATTATTTTTGAATAGGGATATCTCTAATCAAATTATTATTATTATTATTAAAAATAAGCAAAGTTGGCAATATTTTCAAAGGGTCATTTGTAAAATGTAATGTAATAAGTCAATGGTTTGCATATTGAAGTCATTAGCAAGGTTAATAGTTGTAGTTGTCACTTGCATTCCTTCTCTTGGTTAACCTTCACTTACAACTATGTCAACCATGATTACTTCAATTTTCTAGGAGAATATATTACTTGGGAAATCATTTTATGTGAAGAGAACTCTAGCTCGATGGAGAACAGTTAAATGAGCCTAGTTGTTTGAACAACAAACCACAGCATTATGTTTGCATCACCTTCTTCATACAAATTTCCATTTCCATTATTGGATGTGACAGTCATAGTAGAAAAAGTTATCTTGCTATATCTTCCTACAACAAAGAGATGTTTGTCCTTTTGTACTAGATCACAACTTGCTCCCATTATGATTGTTTCCAATCCTTTTTAGTCTACCAATTAAAGTCATAACAGTTCATGCTTGCCATTCAATGTGTTTGATTGTGCCATTACATGTTTAAACCAAACCTTGACATGCAATGGCTTTGTGTGTGTTTCCAGACCACCTATTAACATAATTTAAGGCTTGGAGAATGTTATTTGTCCTCATTCTAATATATTTTGTGGTGAATTAGCTACCATACTTCAAGTGCAATTTTCTAAAGCTTGGAAGATATTGTGGATCTTTTTAAAAAAATAAAAAGTAAAGACTTTAATGATTGTGTCCAATTCATGATTGCATGCAACTCATGAACAAATGCATAGGAGGCTTGATAGAGTGTGGGTATACAGTTCATTAGGATCCCATGAGGACAGGACATGGACATACCTGCAAGTGTGGCACCAATCTTGATCAAACTTTTTTTGCGAATTCTTCTTGAACTAAAAAAGGATATTGAACCATGATTATGATAACAAATGAAGGATCAAATTAAGTGTCTTTGAGAACCCCATGTTGCAAGATATTATCCTCACATGTACACTTTTAAGGGGTGAATAGCATTGAAGCGAGCCTTCCTTTATCTATGGAAGAAAGTAAGGAATAGTTTCTACATCACACTCTAAGACTAGACCCAGAAGGTTATCTTTGTGGGTAAGAGTAACGAGTTATTGAATAAATGAAGGCCTGGAGAATGATATTCATGTGTGCGCATGCGTGTGCGGGGCGATGTACTGAGGTCTTTGGTCGAGCACCAAAATTACTGATTCCAAAGCTCAAGTACATTATGTGCATTCATTACCAAGGTTTGTTTTTTAAAAATCCCATATGACCGATTTCTTAGTCGTGGAAGGAGAGCGAAACCATACAAGGTCTGGTAAAGCTAGCTACATTAGGTTCTACTAAAGTGAAAATAGGTGGGTCGAAGCTCTGTCGTCTTGAAGCTTTTCAATGGCATATGATAATCTCCCCATCCGACCCAATCTAGCACTCAAACACTAATATGTCCCATTAACCTTGATAGGTTGGTTGAAGTAGCGGCAACAATAAATTGATACAGGGCCGATTACAGCTAGCATATGCAATTGCCAAGAAAATGGATGTTTTGTTTGTCAAGTAGATTCCCTTAAAGATATACTGTGCTCAAGGTCAACTCCACAAAACACATAATAGTATTCCGCACAAATATCAGATGTACTGTTCTGTGGAAGGAGTTGGTGAATGGGTAGACGAATTGGTACATCGTCGGTAGGTATACTGGCCCATGCACATCCTCATTTTAGATGACTCATAAATGCATACATAATCCTTGCAACAACTTCATAGGATTTTTGTATAAAGAAGGAAAACATACAATAGAGAAATTTTGCAAGAGTGGAATATTGACAAAGTAGAGTCATTATAACTGACAGACAAAACACACTTACGAACTACATGCTACACTCAGCTTATAATAGCCTCGAATCACCAAAATACAACTCTAACAGCTACAGGAAATACATTGATTGTGCACCTTCAAACTGTGTATTCATTAGCACTTCTATAGACCATCCAAGCGGTCTACATGTGCATCATAGAACTGGATCAGGCACAAATATAAGAGATTCAAAGGTTGTGTTTTCCGCCAAGCATACACTGTTTTGTTCAGTTGAAGCAGGACAGATTGTACCCTTTTATTAGACTTCGAAAAATTAAAAGTTGATACACCTTCAACTCTAAGCACTGGGCTAAGGGGATGAAACGTTATTGCAAATAAGTTCTCAAGGTAAAGACGAATCAATTCATGACAAACCTTGGTTTCCAAGACACATCCCAAGTCACTTAAATCCAGATATATTGGCAGAAGAATAATCCAAATTCTTTGATTAACTGTTACTAGCAAACATGAGAATATGAATAGTATTGATAAAAGCAATTTGATTTTCTATATTTGTTGCAACTTTTTGGCTTCCACCTACTAAGATGAAAACCCAAACAAGATAATGATTTGATTTTTCTGCCGTTTTTCATCCCTTCAACCTTTGGAACTACCGGAGAAACCATTATGAGTTCTTGTCACCTTTCCATAGGATTCATCATCAAGTATGTTGAAACATTTCAAAAACCTCAAATCGAGGCTACAGCCAAAGTACCCATGTTCTAGGCTCATATCTAATCCAACTAAGTGAGAGCACAACATTGGATGGTAAATAAAACTAGACAAGCCATTGGTGAAATTAATGTGCTTGTTTTCTCTTCAGCAATCCAGCAAAGATTCATCTGAATGCCCTGCTTCACTATGTTGGTAGAAGCAAAATATGTATTTCAAGGTGAACCATAAAGATGCATCTAATCCTTTCTCAAATCCATCACTTGTCGTTTAATGCCATCAGCAGTCACTACTGCTATCTCCAAACCATCACCCTGCATACTCAAAACAGAACAAAACCCAAAAGAGGTCAGCCCCAGGATCTGATAGAGCTGTACAAAATTTATATGAATGTGTGGTTAAGGAGCAGAACAAACAGTGTAAATATCTCTTTCAGCTGCAGAAGCAAACACATCTTTGATCAGATCAACAGCTTCACTTTCACTTAAAGGAGTGGCAGATTCCTGCATTATTCACAACACAACAAGAACTAGATGTTAAGAACTCCAGATACATAATCTTTCAAGGTTCAGAAAGGACACAGTTATTAGAAGTTTTCAGTATGAGAACCACAACCCTGACAAGAAGTCAAATAAGACCTTTTCACAGCTTGTTACTTTCAGATGTCACTTCATCACCACATATACGGTTCACTTTTCTCTAATCAGCAGAAACTTTTCTCCAATCAGATGTTACTTATTCAGAAGGGTTAATCAGATGTTGATATATTTGAAATGTTTGATCAGATCCCTGTCCCTTTCTCTAATTAGCAGATGCTATTGTATCTGTGAGGGTTGATCAGAATCCCTTCCTTGCCAAACCAATAATGAACTAGATTTTGAGAAACGTTTCTAACAAATACATGACGCCCCAGGTGGTCCATGCAGGCCACGCATGCCCATTGGACAGCAATGTAGGACCCAATATCGATGCCCCAAAGAGCCTGGTATCCTTTCCAAAGTTGGATACAAACTACTGGAATGTGTGCAACACTGGATCCCAGTTTCCACAGTCATTAAGGAGAAAGGTGCTATTACAAGGAAACTTGACTGATTAGTTCACATCTTTCAACATTCTAATGCATATTGCTCCACTATATGCATCAATATGTATCGCAAGGGATGAAGAACACCAGATTTCTTTCTGTGGTTACAAAAAATAAAGATACTTCCAATTCATAGTGCTACCGATTCACACACAGTCATGTTAATTCAACCGTTGCAATAGAGCACTCACCCTAGCAGGAAGTAATAGAGGGCTAGCAGCCTGTAACTGGTTGTCAAGCACAGGCATAAGAAGCTGCTGGCCACTACCTTGTGAACTATACCCAACACGTTCATACGATCCAACCGCATCATAGGTAAAGACACAGCCCTTACCTTCAAACCACGAGAATTAGCATTAAAATAAGCCTATATTGCAAGAAGGAACACTTCAGGATAACCAACCACAGATAACAAAAATAACCAGACAGCCTTGGAAGTAACAAACACTTCTTACCTTCACTATCTAGACCTCCGAGAACATTAAACGCATAATATGGGAAAAAGCGCTTGTAATACAAAGTATTAGATAACAGCTGTGCCATGGCAGGGCAGCTCATTTTTTTACTGTGTTGATGCTGGTAGGTCTGTTGGAACAACAATCCTTAAGACCTCCCTTGCACTCCCTCCCCCCTCTCTCCTCTCTCTCTCTCTCTCTCTCTCTCTCTCTCTCTCTCTCACATGATATCACAAACAACCATGCATATTTTTATCTTTCCTTATTTCCAGGTATTTAAGGCTTTGTTAGTAAAGCTTCATTCACCTGGAATAGGTTTTGAGCTTTCAAAAAGGATAACAAATTGCACTGAAGATTAACATAAACCATAAATGTCTGGAAAATAATGTGGTGCATGACATAGGCATAAAGTTCATTAACTCAAGTTGCAACTTCTAAATCACTTGATGATCAGATCTTACTGTTAAAGATACTGAAAGCTTTCAAGATGTTCAACAAACACACCATGCTAGAAGATGAATGGAAGTTCAAATTTACTTATTTCCTGTAGGAATCAATCATCAATAATGATATATCACTTCGACACCAACCCTGTACACTTTTGGGCACTTTGACATCATGATATTACTATATATTTAGAAGTGCTACTGCAAATGTTGTATTTAGGTTCTTGGTGAAATATATTGGAGTCCACTGTTGCTATTTGCATTGTGCACCTTGTCACAAACATATGTTGTAAAAACCAACCATCATTCTTTTAATTTGAAAAAACACAACCATAAAGTCCATCCACAATACCAAGTCGAAAATCTGATGCTTATTCTCAGCTCCTGGAAGTAAAGCTCAGCTGCCTGCCTTCTCCCTCATGAGAGTTTTGCTGCATTTTTGCCTCGATCTTGATTTGTTTCTTGAGCTGGTCTACGTACAGAAGCAGCTAATTGTTGCAGTGTAGAGGGAACACTAGCTGATCGAGACTGTCAAGACAGGTATGCTCAGGAGGGTATGTGTGGCTGTTTTCAACTAAAAGACAGTTTTCAAAGTACATATACCTCATCATTTTCCAGTTACTTACTTGGGATGATTTTTGAGCAAATATTTAGCATGGGCTAAAGATCACAGCTTCTTCCCTCACCATCACATTCATAAAGCAGAAGAAACTTGGGGCAACTATCCTTACGGTTATAAGGTATAAAAATCAAGAGCCAGTATGTACAGATTTTTTGAAGGCATGAGTTGAAAGCCAAAAGGTGAAGGGAGTGGAGAAGACTGACACTTGAGGATGACAAGTATCAGTATATGAGTTGTGCAATCTTACATGCATCATCCAATCTACTTACCTCTCTGATCATGACAAAGGGGCATGCTTCTTTGATATACTTTTACTTAGAGCAAAAACACGCATGATTGTTATCAGCCAACCACATAAACTTAAATAAAGGAGAGAAGGACAAGTCGAGCTCTTTAAAGGGCTATGACAAGAAGACCTATTGCTGATGAAGAGAGCTTTCTACTCTTGCCAAGAAAACATCACAGCAATGCTTACCAAAACCTGTTCTTGCATGTCCTAAAAGACTTCTTATTTGTGTCTGAGCACACGCATGCACGTGCGCACGCGCACGTGTGTGTGTGTGAGTGAATCATTAGCTTTAGTTGGAGTGAACATACCTGATGTTGTGCATCCAGATTCTTTTGAAGTGCTCTGATATCAGCTTGAAATCCAGATGATGCTAAGATACAACTATCAGATCTGCAGGAGAGAACATTAAGGTCAGTTTACTAAAGCAACTACATCTATCAAGAACATTGACTGCATGCTCTCACATCCAGTCATGCCTACCAAGAAAAGCTGAAATTTTAGAATCTTCGTCAAAAGCCAGCACTGAACAAAGCCTAAGCTCAACACTCTCTGAACTTTGTGACATGAATGCGTCACAGTGTGATTACTATTAGTAAGTGAAAGAGTGTATGAGCTGAACTCACAGCTGGCACAGCTTTGAATGATCCCGGGTAAGAATGCTATAACCAGTGGAGAGTCGTGTATCTGCTGCTATCACACAATAATTTGATCCAGCAATAGCCACACATGTTCTGAAGATTGAGAAGAACAAGTTTGTCAGTTCTGTGCAAAAAGAATTCAAGTAAAACATGAGCCAAGTGTAACAGCTCAGAACTGCTTTATAAGAGCAAACTTATTTGTTTTCAACTAAAGTGGTAGAGAACAACACAGCAAGAGAATACAAGAAAAGGGGGAAAAGAAAAGGAGTAGCATATTTGGCCCTGACCAGGACCCTGGATTCCCAGTATTACTAGTATTACATGGGTAATCCAATTTCAAATTTGCAGAAAACCCACCCCGTTATATTTGGTTCAAGCCCATGGTTTATTTATATGAAATCCTATAAAGGGGGAAGACCCAGTTCTCCTCTCATCGGTGAGCTCTCTCTCTCTCTCTCTCTCTCTCTCTCTCTGTGCATGTGTGCGCGCGCGCGCAGCTTTACAACCTTCATGAAAAAGAGAGTGATATTAGGGGGGCTACCAGGAGATCCCATCTTCATTGATAAGGATCTCACTATGATGCAAGTGGAGTACCGAAGGACTCATATACCTATGATAATCCAGGCATGCAAAGGAGAAAAGGCAATATACAGGGACAGCTGAATCATCATCGATGGCAAGGCCTGTGAAACACCCATATCAGAGTTACATATGGCAGTATGGAACTGCAGTGGCTGCTTATGGGCACACCCAAGGGGGATGGAGGACGTGATGGAGAAGCAGTTTATAGACATGATTACAAAGCCACATCAGAGCCCAGAGAGAGGTCTACCAAGAGTCTAGGGTTATACCTGGGAGTCAGTTTACAGAGGCCATGCGAGACACCAGGGCACCACATGGGGGTCAAGTAGTAGCAATACTTGTCCCATAAGAGCTACATGATCAGGTATGTATCATGGCACATGATCCTGGAGCTCGATGTATATGAGTGAGGGTGGAGATCTCACGAGGTCAGATGTTGTACAGCGCACTATGGTGCTTCCCACTGAATGGGTCAAGGTATGCTAATGGGGAGGTGCAGCAGCAGGAGGGAGATGGAGATGGAGGTGCAAATAGGAAGTCACTCTAGCAAGACCTATCGGATGACACTGTACACTACTCTGGATTGGGAGAGATTCTTCTCCTGAGAGATTTTAACACTAGGACACAAAGTAGACAGTGTAATACATATGAATTTGAGGACCCCACGCAAGCTACAGGTGATGGAGATAAAACATGCAAGCACATGCAAGATATCAACAAACATGGGAGGAGATAGCACACATTATGATCAGCACTTGTTAGCGCTCAGGTCACAGCACCATCTCGTTATCTATAATGGGATGAAGAACTGGCCAGGATCTGGAACGTCAACATGTTTCAGCCCACTGGCTCTGGTACAATGGATTACAACTTGGGCTCAATTGGGAAAGTGGAGATGATCAAATCCATCACTATCCCTCCCTGCCCGATTGGCACACATTATGCCTACTTATCTCTCACCCAAGGTTGTCTCTGTACGTAGTACGGACTAATCCGTACCGTACAATCCATACGGTACGGTACGTATCCGTATGATTTAGTATGAAAAATTAAGCACTTTTTGGCCACTCTCCTTCAAGCCTACAACTTTCTTTTTTTCTTTCTCCTTTCTTTTTTTTCCCTTCTTTCGTATTTCTCTCTCCCCCAAGCCCCCCCCCCCCTCTCTCTCTCTCTCTCTCTCTCTCTCTCTAGCCTCTCCCTCTCTCTCAAGTTCAAGTCTCACCATAGCCTCTTCACCACACCTACAGGCACCAGCTCTCACGTACGCAGCATACCACCTTATTTACACACGAGCTGACAGATGTATAGAGTCTAAAGTGGCCTTACCCAATTTGAGCACACTCTTCTCTGGTGACGCTCACCTCCCAATTGACTTCCATCCTACATTCAACCGCCCTCTAGAGCATTCCATGCTCCACACATGCTAGGGGACATGCTTGGCCTAGGGTCATGCCCCAAAACAAATGGTATGACGATGAATGTAGAGAGCTCTACTAACACCTCTCAACCTAGACAAGCCTAGGCATAGAAACAGGGAATGACCATTCCGGCCTGTAGGAACGGCCTAATGCCTTCCAAACCCTCCAAGGAGCTGTAGGGCTAGGGAACATTCCCTGCCGTTCCCAAGACTGTTCCCTGACGTTCCCTCTTTGGAACGGCCATTCTGGGCCTGCTGACCAAAAATTGACATATTTTCTAGTTTTTTCTTTTTGCTTGTGTCACGCTCCTACCACATGTTCATCATCTCCATTGCCTAATGTGCACTCTCTCTCTCTCTCTCTCTCTCTCTCTCTCTCTCTCTCTCTCTCTCTTTTTCGTAAAAGGTAATTGTATTAATTACGAAAAAACTTGATTACAAGATACACGACGACAACCTAAGCCATCATGTGAAGAGGTTCTAAGTACTACAAGTTACAATGTCATGGCAAGGACGCGGAGGAAATTGCCATATGCCAGGGACGGAAGTCCTCCCTAGAGAGCAAATCAGAATGGTGGAGAAGAGCTAACTGCCAATACAAGAGGCCCTTAAGCCTCGCAATATGCCGCTGAACATTATAGGCGGAGTCAAAAAGAAAAGCATTCCGAATGGTCCAATTATGCCAACAACCCCAATATCGAAGAAAGTGATACATGAGCTTCATATGTGGCTGTGCCAGAGTGGGGTATTTGGGCTGGCCAAAATTCCAATCAAAGGGGCGCAGGGTGATACCAACCACCCCTTGCCAAACAGCCGACAAAAATAACCAGACTTTCTTAGCGACGGGGCAAGAAATAAATCGGTGGCAGGCGGATTCCATAGTAGTGGTGCAAAAGAAACAGGTGCCATTGGAGATTCGTCGCTTGGAAAGAGCTGAAGCAAGCGGAAGACCACCAATCATCACTCTCCAAAGAAAGACTTTATATTTAAAGGGTGTCTTGTTCAACCAGCCCTCCATCACAGTTGCCCTCCACCATGACTGGGATTTACGCAATCCCCATAAAGCATTCGCTTTAGTAACTAGCCATTGATGATCTTTAATCAGAAGATGATACACTTGGTTAGCAGAAGCTTTGCTTAAATTCAGCTGGCCTTGTAGGTCCCAATCCTGCCAGGGATGATCCGAAGCAAGGGCAAGAAAGGGTTGTCTGCTCTGGAGCACCCTCAAAAGATGTTCCCATAAAGGCCTATATCCACGAGGGATCCTGAAAAGCCTCCTAGCTGTACGAAACGATATAAGCACATTGCGACTGGCAAGGGTGGCATCCGCAACCGAAGACAAGCCCAAACGTGCCATCCGGTTGAATTGTGGTCTAAGCTCATGTTTACCTTCCCACGAAAGTAAACGCGAGACTGCCAGTAATTCCAATTGAAAAGAGCTAGTAGCTAAGCGATCCTCCGTTGGATGCCACTGAGCCTTCTGAAGGACGTGTTTCCAGGAACATACCAAATGAGTAAGCAGCGATGAAGAAGAACTGGAGAACCGCGAATCAGCATTAAGAACATGCCACCAAGAACTCCGGATTTGGGTATTGCCATGCAGAAGCCCATGGCCCTCAAGGAAATAACGGGCTATATCGACCCACGGATGATGATCCGAGCACATGGCGCGGAAAAGAGACCAACGGAGTGCCTGCATGTGAGTTTGGGCATCTAACATAGCTCCGCCACCCATGCGTTTGGGGGTGCACGCATGCGACCACGAGATCCAGGAAATACCTGCATGCAATGAGTCCTTCTTCCATAGCATGAAGCGAATAGACTGAGTAAGAGCATTCAGAGTCGTAGTAGTCCAGGGCAACAATGGCAAGAAATATGTGAGCATTGGCAACATAATTGTCTGGGCTACTTTGAGGCGAACATGGAAGGGCCAGGCCTGAGACTTCCAATACATAAACTTAGCCACCATTTTCTAAGAAATCCACTGCAGAAGCTGCTTTGGGGGAACATCAACACCCAAAGGGTACCCAAGATGCCTGACAATGGAGCCACGAGGAACAACCAGACCCTGCCAGTCCAAGGACTGCAAATCCGACTCCGTGCAGCTTAGAATGGCTGATTTGAGCGCATTGATACGAAGGCCGGACGCCTGACCAAAGAGACCCCAAACATCCAATGCTTTTCGAAGGTTATCCTTGTCCGCACGCAAAATCATAAAGGTATCATCCGCCAGGGATTGGCTAATGAAGTGCTGTCCTGTAGGAAGCGACAGTCCGGCCAACTGAGAAGAGGCTGCCATATGAGATAACATGGAAAGAACTGGATGTGTCACAAGGGCAAAGAATAGAGGGCTCAAAGGGCACCCCTGTCTGACAGAACGGGCAAGGACAAATGGCTCAGTAACACCTCCGTTCAGCATGACTCGCGAAGACGCCGCAGCGCTAATGGTGTAGATTAGACAAGACATCCGAGCACCAAAGCCCATAGCAGACATAAGTTCAGCAACGAAAGACCAGTCCAGATAGTCAAACGCCTTTTCCAGGTCCAGTTGAATCAGTACTACCTCTTGATTAGAATGCCTTGCATAATCAATTGCCAGTTGAGCATTCAATACATTGTGAAGAATATTTCGGCCCTTAATGAAACCATACTGGAGAGGGTGCACAAAGGCAGGGAGATGCTTATGGAGCCGATTCGCCATTACTTTGGAAAAGATTTTGTACATTGAACCCATCAAAGAAATTGGGCGCCACTGTGTCAACTTAGATGGCGAAGGAACTTTTGGAAGCAATTTAATAAGTCCTTCTTTCCATGAGGAAGGCATGATCCCCGTTTCCCACACCTGCTGAAACAAAGCCTGCAATGGTTTCGCCAGTTGGGTAGCAAAAGCTTCAAAGAACTCATTGGTGAGACCATCCCAACCCAGACTTTTATCCTTGGGCAAGTGTAACAAGACGTCCATAACCTCTGCCTCACAAATATCTGACTCCATAGTAGCTTGCATGTCCTGCGGAAGCTAATTGCAGACCAGGTCATAAAAAACCGAACGGGCCTGAGTAATTTGGGCTGAGGGTGGAGAAGTGGAACCGAGAAGGTCGCGGAAATAATTCCTGCACATATGCACAATAGTCTGTGGATCCAGGATAAGGTGGCCTTCTGCATCCTCAAGTCTGGTCATATTCTCTGGAGCAGGAGAGGCGTGGAGAGCTCGAAAGAACTTATGGGTCTGACATGCACTATCTTGCAAAGTCTCTGTCAGATGTTGCAATTTGGCCTGCTGATATGATTTCAACTGGAATTCTTTAATAAGATCGGCCAACCGCATGGCCAGTGCGAGCAGAAATGCATTATCCGGAGTGTCCACCAACAGAGAGACGAACCAAAACCAGCAGGTCCTCCGCTGCCTGTCGACGCTGCCGACAAAGAGAGGCATGATAGATCCCATACTGCCGAGCAACCCGCTGCACATTAGAGAGCAATCTTTCAAATGACGCAATGCCCTGAGAGGAAAAGTCCAAGAAGAATCTGTCAATCAATTGCTGCATATAGCCCTGAAAAATTGCATGCTTCAAGTAGGACAAGTTGAAACGCAAAGGGAGTCTCTCCAGAAATTGCTTGAAAGGTGCAATGGGTTGTGCAAGCAACTCGAGCTGCAAAGGGAAATGGTCCGACAAGGCATATTGCTGCAACACTTTTATTTCGAGCATCTCAGGAAGAAAATCATCATTCTGCATGATATATATACGGTCCAACCGCGACCATGTTGTTGCATACTGGGCAGAATGGAAAGTAAACCCTGTAGAAGAAGGGTGTAGCCAGGACCAAAGATCTTGCTTAAGAACAGCAAGAGCCAACTCATGCCACATACGACTTTCCGGTGCATCCATTACCGAGTGCTCCGATGTGGACTGGGAAGAATCAACACACATATTGAAATCCCCCATGAAGAAGCCCCGTCTGCCAAGTGACAAGGAGGTCTGCAAAGTCTGCCAAAGCTCCCGGCGAGATACCGAATCATTCGGAGCATAGAGGCCAAGTAACCATAAGATTTCCCCTTCGAATAAAATTTCAACCACCAAAAAGCGGCCATGAACATCATTTTTAATAAGAACAAGCTGATATTTGTCATGTACAATCATGAGCACACCCGAATAATGCATGGCCTGTGTTCCTGCATAGAACAAACGAAAGCCATGGCAATCCACAACTTTTCCGGCTTCACCGTGACTCTTGTGCTCAACAGCGCACAGGACATCCCACTGATTCTCATACAATGCAGTCCACATGGCATGTTGCTTGTGTCGAGAACAAATTCCTCGCACATTCCACGTGGCTTTTTTCATGTGTATTCAAAACAAAATCAGGTACGAGGCACAGCTTGCCTTGATTTGACTTTGTCGGCGAGAATGTCCAGGACTCCCTCGTCCAAGAAATCCGCCAACACCGCAAAAGAGTTCTGAGGACCAGATTTGGAAGTAGACGGCATATCTGCTGGCTTGGGGTTGGAATGGGGATAACGACGGTCCCACGGGGTAATGATGTTGCCTCTGGTATCAAAAGCCAGCTTAGCAGGTGGACCCTTTGGACGATCCGAATACATTTTCCTGGCGGGCTGAGGACGGGGGGCTGAGGAAACCATAGCAGGAGCAGAGCGCTCGGAAGACAACATTTCCTTCCTGCGCATATATGTACGCATGGAATCTTGTGAGGTAGTAGGCACAGTATTCTCCATGCCAGCAACAACCCTGTTGCCTTTTTTTGCACGTACTTCAACCCAATCAGTGGCACGGGAATCCAGACCCAAAACCTGTTGTTTACCTTTGGCCAGAACTTGGGGCGGGTGGGTAGTATCCAGCGACGGAGCATCACACACCATATCTTCCATGGGCGGCGCAACATGGCCAACATCTGAAGTGTGTTGCTGCTCTGGGCATTCGGTCATAAAATGCCCCAACTGTCCACAGGAAAAGCAATGCCCTGCAAAATTGCCCCATTTCAAACGAAAGTGTAACAGATGCATGCCAGAGCAATTTAGGCGTAACCAAGCAGGCCTTTTCCTTGCAGTGTCCCATAACATACACAAGCGGTTGCGATTCACAGCCCTGAGACTGGGAGGGACCAGAACCGTGCCCACAGCGGCCATAGCATCCTTCAATAGTGGCCAATAAACAGCCGGACAATTTTCCACTTCTACCCACACAGGGCATTCACATTGCAGCAGGCGCTGAAAATCTGCCATCGGGCGCCATGGAACCACATGAACCAACCGGCGATCAAAAAACAAAGGCAGTTTAGACAAGAGAGCAGCGCGGTGCATCTCAGATTTCAAGAGGACCTCAAAAAAACCTCGGGACCCAACAAAAATCTCTTCAACACATTCCCCTTGTAGCAGACTCTGCAACCATTGGCGAATACGGGAAAGCAGCGGGATTCGACCAGTGAAGAAGAGTATCACAGCGCGATCATAAAACACCGAAAAGGAGCGTAGGACAGTTTTTGGGTCCACGGTGGCTTCCAGAACATCGTCAGGTGCAGAGTCAGAAAAGACTTCCTGATTATGTTGAACATATTCGCCAAGCAGAGTGTTGGCAAATTCCAGCAAATGCTCCCAGTCAACATCCTGAGAGTCCACAGAATCCGAAGCAACCTGCGCATAGGAATGATCCTGAAGAACACCTATCTCTTCCGAGGTATGCTTGGTACGTTTACCCGGGGCATCTCTTCGGTGCACGGAACCATATCCTCAGGTTCCTCAGCATCAGAATCCGGGCCAAGTGCTGCCACCGTTTGGTCGATGAAATCCAGATCCAAACCAGCCATCTTGTATGACGATCTGATCTCGAAGGAGGACTGACGCACAGTGCAGATCGCTGTCGGCTGAGTTAGAAATCTGCACCCCTGTAAGCTGGTTTCTCACACGGCGGAGGACGACCCTCAGGACGTCACACGAACAGGTTGCAGGCGTTGACGGGCCGAGGTCGCGAAAGGCAGGTATAGACTACAGGTGGCAGGCGTGCAGGGATAGAGCGCGCAGGAGGACAAGGCCAGAGCTCGCCGAAGGCAGAAACGGCGCAGGCGAACACACAAAAGCAAGGACTCGCAATACTTGTTTCCGTCAACGCCCAGGAGAATTGGCCGGAGTGCAACGGCAGTATGGCGAAACGAGACAGGGGCCTGCATCAAACGTGGCGCAGTCCACTGACAGCAGCGGAACCGCAACAGGGGTGGCACACATGGACAATTGATGGATCATACATGTACACCAAGGAGCACTTTATTTATGCAATGGATATATTGGTCCTCCCCTTCTCACCATTATGTTTAAAGGAGCACTAGCAGGAGCCTTTCCATACGAGTGGACTATGCACACAATTATGCCTATCCACAAACCTAGAGACCCTCTAGACCCAAGAAACTACAAGACCATTATGGTGGGCAACACACTAACGAAGATCTATGGAGTTTTGATGGAGGCTGAGTTGAGCGCCTCCACTAAGAGAGGGGGATTGAGAGCTCTGAGGCGGGCTAGATTCAAGTGAGGGTTCTCTACAGCAAACAACATCTTCACCTTGAGATGTATAATCGAGTAGGCGCCACGAAGAAGAGAGTCTATTGCTACTTTGTGGACTTTTGCAAAGCATTTGACACAACAGGGACTACTAACACTCTGGATCCCATCAAACATGATCTCCGGCATCTATGTCTTGTACGAGAGGGTGGGATGCTGAGTCAAATGCCCAAGAGGACTCTTAGATGTGGTCTCTAGCACCATTGACATGAAGCATGGTCAATGGATGCCCTCTTTCCACAACACTCTTTGGACTCTACATAGCCAAAAGAGAGGAGCACATCATACGAGAAGGAGATAGAGTGGACATAGCAGGTACACTAGTCTTTGTTATACTTTACGCTCATGATATTGTCTTGGTCTCTGAGTCACACGAGAGTCTACAACATTTCCATGCCCTATATGACTTCTGCACACAGAATGGATTGATTGTTAATGTTGGGAAAACCAAGACCTTGATCTTCCACACATAGGCTCCAATACAGAGGACATCAATCTTCACTCTAGGAGCAGGATAGGTGGAGGTCATGGTAACCTTGAAACATGTTTTGCTGGTGCTGAAAAGCCTAAAACAGTTCATTGAAACATGAAACACCCTAAGTGAAACACCTGAGTGAAGCATGTTTTTAAAATGGATAAAAATTGTTTTTCCTTGCTTTTTTAAAGGTATAGGATACCGTCCTTATTAATCTTATGTACCCAAAAAAAGATGACGTTTTGTTGACATGAAAGGATTTGCACGGTATAAATGTGTAAGTTGGAAATCATTGTTTATAAAGAAACTATCTCATACATATTATTCAACCGTTTCACTTGGCATTCCGCCTAGAACTTGTTGAAAGGTGAAACACAACGTTTCAAGGGTGAAAATTTTCACAATTACCTTGGTGGAGGTAGTGGATTCATATATTTGTAGGGGTCGCATTGACCATGCTCACTACAAGATTCACCATGGCACAAGCAGCCCGAGATCAACTCACACGAGGATATGCAGCTCTACCTACGCTAGAGAGAGAATGCCATCAAGCACACTTCCATGAGCCCCACAAATGGCGTTGGTTATCCGACATATTGGTCACCCCAACCATGATATATGGAGCACCTATTTGGACCCCTAGCCTGGCTACATATCTATAAATATAGATCAAGAGAAAAGATTATCATGCTATCGTAGATGATCCATACCAGATCATCAGTACCACATAAGATCCTTAGGGCTGAGTTTGCAACATCCCCTATGACAAGGAAGGCCCATTTCTAGACCAACTCTATATACAAAGTATAAGGCATGCACCCAAATAGATTGACTAGGAGAGGTTTAAAGGATTCAAGACAGCTAGGCTGCTAGCACAGGTAGGCCATGAGAACTCATGGTATGCACACATAGAGTAGTGATTTGCAGGACATGGAATTGACATGGACCACCTCCCATCCCCCTCACCCCCCCAACCTTTCCAATATAACCCTAACTCCCCCTCCATACACCTCTTTCACATTGAGAAGAACCTAGTCATGCAAAAAGATCTCTATCAGCCACACATACAGCATGCATGGATCTCACCTTGCTAGCCCCTCCCCCAAGGATGTTGTACTAAAGGGACCACTTCATGAGGAGAACAATAGATGGTTTTACTGAGAGACCCAAGAACCTAGATATATGCATGCCACATGAGATGCAAGTAGCCATCAGCCAGCTCAAGCTCTCCTCTCATCAGCTTGAGATCAAGAAAGGGAAAGCAGCCCCCATCCCTATGGCCAAGAGAATTTGCAAATTATGTAGGAAAGAGGTGGATAGTGAGCACTACATTTGCACATGCAAGGCCTATAGTACAATTCAGGTGACATAACCCACAGTATTCAGAGGTGACACCTCCCTAAGACTAGTCATGGAGTCACCAGATGAGCAACACTTGGGTTAGTTCCAAAGGATCCACGCCTCATTACTCCAATCCAACATCCAATAGAGAGGAAACAAACAATCATAGCTCATTGATTTTTTCCAAACACTAACACAAACACTGCACATACACAAAGAGGGGTGACAATCCAAAGAGCTGAGTAGATCAGAACTATACACCAATTGAAGAATTGCGTATCATTCACTAGGAGAGCTTTCAAGGATTCAAGAAAGCTACCACAGGGAGGACATGAGAGCTTATGGCATGCATAGGTAGAGCAGTGATTTGCATGATATGGGATTGACATGGACCACCCCCCCTTTCCAATACATCCCAATTCCCCCTCCATACACCTCTTTCGCACTCAGAAGAGCTTGATCGCGCCACAGCATCTCTACCAGCTACAGATGAAACATGGATCTCACCCTAGCAATCCCCCCCCTCCCCCCCGAAGATGTCATACTATAGAGACCACTTCATGAGGAGAACAATAGATTGTTTAATTGAGACACCCAAATACCTAGATATATACGTGCCACATGAGACTTGAGTAGCCATCGGCCAGCTCAAGCTCTCCTCTCATCAGCTTGAGATCAAGAAAGGGAGAGCAGTCCCCCATCCCTAGGGCCGAGAGGATTTGCAGATTATACAAGGAGGGGGTGGACAATGAGGAGTACTACATTTGCACATGCAAGGCCTACAATATAGTTCTAGCAAGATACATGGATCTCACCCCAGCAATCCCTCCCCCCAAAGATGTCATACTACAGGGACCACTTCATGAGGAGAACAATAGATGGAGACCCAAATACCTAGATATATACGTGCCACATAAGACACGAGTAGCCATTGACCAGCTCAAGCTCTCCTCTCATCAGCTTGAGATCAAGAAAGGGAGAGCAGTCCTCATCCCTAGGGCCAAGAGTATTTGCAGATTATACAAGGAGGAGCTGGACAGTGAGGAGTATTATGTTTGCACATGTAAGGCCTACAATACAATTCCGGTGAGATACCCCACACTATTCATCCCTGAGACTGGTCATGTAGTCCCCAATCATTACTCTAGCCCGACATCCAACAAAGAGGGGGCAGATAATCATAGCTCACTAATATTTTCCAAACTAACCACATGTACTACACCTACACAAAGAGGGGTGCCAGTCCACAGAACTGAGTAGATCATAGCTATGCGCCAACCAAAGATGCAAGGGTACTAGACACAGAGCCTACACTACAAAGAGAGAGGATGGAGATTTGCCATTGACGCAAGCAATGCCTCATAGTTCTAAGGGTCTAGCCCAAATGCTATCTATACACATCTCTCATCAAGAATATATGGCACATTATACCCACTGATCTTAACAAGATGGAGCTAGACATGATGGTGCCGCCTGGGCATCATGTTGCACATTACATTTTGCTCTGTACTATATCATTGACTAGGAGAGCTTTCGAGGATTCAAGACAACTAGTACAAGTAAGACATGAGAGCTCATGGTATACATACGTAGAGTAGTGATTTGCAAGATATGGGACTGACGCAGACCCCCTCCCGCCTCCCAGCCCTTCCAATACAACCCTGACTCCCCCTCTGTACACCTCTTTTGCACTGAGAAGAACTTGATCATGCCACAAGATCTCTATCAGCTACACCTACAACATACATGAATCTCACCCCGGTAGCCCCTCCCCACGAAGATGTCATACTATAGGGATTGCTTCATGAGGAGAACAATAGATTGTTTCACTAAGAGACCCAAATACGTAGATATATACATGCCACATGAGATGCGAGTAGCCATTAGCTAGCTCAAGCTGTCCTCTCACCAGCTTGAGGTCAAGAAAGGGAAAGCAGCCCCCATCCCTAGGGCCGAGAGGATTAAATTATGCAGGGAGGAGGCGAAGACAGAAGAGTACTACATTTGCACACACAAAGCCCACATTTGGGGCAAGACCCCACACTATTCAAAGGTGACAGTGGACACTTCCCTGAGACTAGTCATAGAGTCCCCAAATGAGCACCGCTTGGGCTAGTTCCTACTTAAGATCCAAAGGTTCCACACATCATTACTCTAGTCCAGCATCCAATGGAGAGGGGGCAGACAATCACCTTACTAATTTTTTTCGAACACCGACCCCACATACTATACCTATAGAAGGAGGGGTGACAATCCAGAAAGTTGAGTAGATCAAAGTTGAACACTGACCGAGGATGCAAGGGTACCAAACACAAAGACTACACTAGAGAGAGAGATGATGAAGATCCAATAGCAACACAAGCACCACCTGATAGAGCCAAGGGTCTAACCCAAATGCTATTTTAACACACTCTCATCAAGAATGCGTGGCATATTACACCCACCAATCTCATCTTCCATTCTGGGTGGTGCTCATGCACCTTTGGGCAAGGCTCAACCTCCACCTTAAATGCCTTTGGAATATTCATAGCATGGGATCCCTACCCTTGCACACCCAAGTGACAACCAATTGATACCACAGTTTGCCTCCAAAGCAATTCCTAATGGGCCATCTGGTTATGCTATTATACCTGAGCCGACAGTTGTGCAAAGTTTGAGTCTCCCTGTGCCTACTCCACAAGTACCCATGGGTTCAACTTTTCTACTTACAGACCCTATCCCCCTCCCTACCCCCTTACTATTCTCCTTGCACTCAAACACCTCATAATTCTTCATCCTCCTCAACCAAGCATGCATTTACTAACAAGACTCATTTTGATTGCACTACTTAGTCAAATGTGAGGAGGAATGTCCTTAACTCACATAACTTGTGAGACCTTTATTCAAGGGCCACTCATGGAAGGCTAGAAATGCCTCCGCTGTCATCGAGCTAATGCAAGGTCTCTTAATTAAATTCCACTCACAACTATAGCAATTTGACCTAGTATCAAAGTGGTAGGAACATTTCATTGACTGCTATGCAACTCGAGCTACGACCCACGAGATAGGACCCATCGTATAAATCTCAACCATAAGCTTCAAAACTTAGAAATCATTGACCTGGATGACCTTAAGGTCGTATCGACTGAGTATCAGTGAGACTACTTGCCGAATTCTCCACTACAAGGGCTCCTAAGTCCCACTGATGACCAGGCCACATTGTCTCTAAACAAGCTGCCTAGAAAATACTTCCATTTTGTGTAGTAGGTGATCTGATAGCCCACCATGCCTATGAACTTGAGTGTCAACTACCATGTTACACTCAGCTCATCAATTTCACAATGCTTCCTCTACAAGGGAGACTCTTGTTGTCTCTTCTCAAAAGAAGCAACTAGGACAAGGCAAGAAACCTCAAAATCGAAGCCAAAGACAAAACCAAACTCAAAACCAATCTAGTGAGACACAAGTGTGTCGAGAAATCAAGTCATTTAGTACAGCCCAAAAAGACTTTATTTGGATCAACAATTAGTGTCCGAGAGCCACCCGAGAGAGTCGAGGCACGACCTAAGAGACTTAAGTGGGAGCCATTCCAAACAATGTGTGCCTATAACTACGGCACTGACTTCCCTCATTCTACACACCACTCGATCATTCATTCCATTTAAAACTGTCACACTCTTCCATATTCTTCTTTCCTCTCTCCATCCTCTCCATTGCCTTTCACACCCCACGAGGAGAATATTATGGTTCATGGCTTCTGCATCCACCTCCACCTAGCGTTTTGTAGACTACATCATCTGATGTCAACCCTCCTACGGCGTCATCAACAAGCTTGTGTTTACAACAATTTCAAGCCGTCTACAACAAGTTGTACCCTCTTTATCAGCCCTACATCATGTACACATGTTTTTGTGTTTTCTACACTCCTAAAGGGCTGCCCAGTAGTCACTTGTCTACAGCCCTTGAGCAAAGATATCTTCATCAGATATTCTTGCATTTTCTTCTCTAGCTAGCTGCTGAACAGTCACCTTGACAGCAGCCATCATCTCAAAGAGATTTCAATATATCCTCCATCTTTGACAACTCTTGAGGATTGTGTTTCGCTCCCTCTACAACTAGCTTCCTTTCTTTCACCATCCAACATTACCTTCTATATGCTATTGCTAGAGGATTGCATTTCGCTCCCTTCACTGTGTAGATTCCCTTCAGGAGCTGTCCATAATCAAATAAGATAGTGCAGTCATCTTTAGGGCTTCGGCTTCGTTGTATCAGCTTGATTCACTTAGCAAGATTCAATGATTCATCATTCTTCTTCTTCTTTTGTATTTTTCTCTAAGTTTCTTCTTTATCTCAATGTTCATTGTACACATTATGTTTATCCCCCAAACCCTTTTGTCTCTCTGATATGGTATGAGAGCATACCGTCCCGTCACACAATTTTGACAAAGGGAACTCCTAGTCATCCTTAAAACCCAAGCAACACAATGTGTTGAGATTTGCAATCACATCCATGCTGCCTCTTTGTAAGAGCAAATGGGTTGAGGATATGCAGGCTACAGGAACCCCATAGGCATAGAGGGAAAGACTGTCACCTATCCAACTCTATTTAACATTGTACTTGCTTGTCATTTTCATAGGAGATGAATGCAATGTCACTGCCATTTTGCTTTTTTCAGTTTAGTGTACCTGCTGCTTAGTTTGTGTCCTTCAGTCAAGTCACTTTGTCTCTGTCATGTCCAAGAACATATGAGTTTGGTCTATGTCTACGAGCCTCCATAGCTGCCATGCTCTAAATCCCGTGTTTTCACATGGTATCAGAGCGCAGCTGAGCATGGCTTAGCATGTCTCAGGTCCTCTCTCTGCTCTCTCTGCTCTCCTCCATCATTGCCCAACTCAAGCCTAACTAATGACCTCATTTCTCAACCCTATCTTCATCAACCTTCCATGGCAGCCATAGCCACATAGTACCTACCTCTGATGGAGCTCTCAAATCTCTTGATACAAGCCTTAACTTCACACACTTTCTTCTAAGGGATTGCTCTATACATCAGGGCGCTTCATCTCAGCACCTCAATCCCTAACATCGGTGATAACTTCAGCATTCTGTAATTTGTCAGTCGCTGTCCAGACCTGCGCGTATTCCTGTTGTACAGCTGGCAGCTCCTGTATGCACCGCAATCTTGACAACTTGCATAGGGCATTTGGAGCCCATGGAATAAGCTTACTCCTCACAAAGAATCTCCCTATAATACTTAGTATACGTGCTGCAATAGCTGAAAATACAGTCGGGCCTACTAAACCCTAAAAGATTCCATAGCCATTCTCAACTCCAAGCTCATCCTTTACTACATTTTCTCTCGCCTGACATTTAAATCAGTCCATTGCCACTCTGATGTGACTAAATACTGAAGTTCCAACACATACTCTCACATCAAATCATTGAGGAGGGGAGTTCTTGGCAGATTTGGAAGCATTTCAAGAAGATTCAAGCATAGTGTCTCTTGACACTTATCCAGTGACTCTTGTCACTTGTGTCAACTTTGGCTTACATCAGATCTGAGATTTTTTGGGCTACTCCAACATCAAATCAAGGAGGGGAATACAACATTGAAGATCCTTGAAGTTCTTAAAGACCTATTGAAGATTTTCCAAGCATTTGGCTCCACAAGTATCCCTTGATATTAGTCACTTAGTGCTTTTTGGGCACTTGTGCTTGTCAGCACGTTCTTCTGCTACTGAAATCTGAGAATTTTGGAGCTGATTTGCTGTTGTTCCTGCAACTCCAACATGGGCAAGGACTCTCCAACAATTCGCTTGAAGGGGGTCAGGTTTCACACCTAGCAAACCTGCATCAAGCTTATCCTAATGAAGAAGGATCTCTGGGCCATCACAAGTGGTAAAGAAAAGAAGCCTCGTGAGGCGGATCTAGCAATCACTTGGCAAAAGTTTAATGATAAGGCTCAGGCCATTATCAAACTGGAGCTAGACGATAGCTACATCCACAATGTGGATAACTATGTGACCTCACATGATACATGAAAGAGACTGGACACCTCATTTGGTGCACAGTCTAAGTCATCAAAGTATGGTCTCTTGATTGAATTTTTCAGGCTTGACATGAAGTCCGGTACACCACTTGCCACACATCTAAATTACATGGAATGACTTCTAACCCAGCTTGCAAGAATCAACATTAAAATGGAAAAAGATGTTTGTATTGGTTTTCTGCTTAAAAGTTTGCCTCTAGTGTTTTGCCATGTTTATGGTGTGCCCACACTTTGCAAGTGTTGCTTTCACTAAAGCCTCTACACACTTTGTACTTCTGGTTGTGATTGAGAAGGGGTGTTGAGATTTGCAATCACATCCATGCTGCCTCTTTGTAAGAGCAAATGGGCTGAGGACATACAAGCTGCAGGAATCCCATAGGCATAGAGGGAAAGATTGTCACCTACCCAACTCTATTTAACATTGTACTTGCTTGTCATTTTCATAGGAGATGAATACAATGTCACTATCATTTTGCTTTTCAGTTTATTGTACCTACTGCTTGGTTTGTGTCCTTCAATCAAGTCACTTTGTCTCTGTAATGTCGAAGTACATATGAGTTTGGTCTATGTCTACGAGCCTCCATAGCTACCATGCTCTAGATCCCATGTTTTCACATGATGTACCAAAGAAAAACAAGTATTGCCAACGTTGTCAAATGGCTAGCCATTTTAACGAGGAGTGTCGATCAAAGGCAAGAGACACACAACCAAAACAGAATACTGAAACCCCAACCCCTCAACTGAGTAACCTCAACAAGGGACGAGGCAAGGTAGTGGCAATCAAACTCAAGGACACTAGCAAGGCCAGACCCACACTACTATCGATCAACCACCACAACCAATATCATTCTCAACTCTAGAGGTCATGTTTAGCTAGTCTACTAGACATGAGGCTCATCTCGTCCTTGTGGAGACGTCATAGGCTTCAAGATTAGACCACATTCCCGAGGTGCTTCCTGAAGAGGTGACTGTAAAGGCCCACTCTATCCAATCGGGTGCTCTTCTCTCATTTGGATCATGGATCATATGACCCCCATCCAAGACATTTTTTTCTCCCAAGTCCCTACAACTGGGAATGTCTGGCATGGCAATAACTCCTCAGTCAAAATCCATTGTCTAGGTCACATCAAGTTTGATATTGACAAGGGGCAAGATCTCACTTTGCTAGACAATGTCTACTATATCCCCCAACATGGGATAAGCTTGTCCGTTCAACAACTTTGCCCAAGACCAAGCAATTTTCTTTACAATAATCATAGTTATTGCTTAGGACACCTTGGGTATGACTCACTCCATGAGTTGTCACACTATCAGATGGTTGAGGGTCTTCCCCTCCTAAAACTGTCCATGGATGTCTGTCTAACTTGTTAGCTCAAGAAGCAACATAGCACTCCATTTCTTTAGTAGTCCACGCTCCAAACTCACACGTAGACTTGAGACACCTCTTAGATTGAAAGCCAACATCCACTCCTACCCTTAATGGTGTGCTATACTTCTTTTTTATTGTGGATGATTTTTCTAGATACATGAGGATATATTTTTTAAAGCATAAATCTAACGCATTCATCTACTTCTCATCATGCGTGCTCCTCATACATAATCAAATTGGTTGTCATTTTTAGGATGTATAAATTCTTATGGTGAGTTTATCTCCCACAAGTTCATGGAGTTTCCATGAGCATGGCATCTCATGCTAGCTTACCTTTACTAACTCCCCCTCTCAAAATGAAGCCATAGAGCATAGGAACCAAACATTGATAAACATGGCACGCTCTATGTTGTTCGCAAGCAAAGCTTCCTAAGCACCTTTAGGTTGAGGTTGTTAACACTTCGGTGTACATACTACATCCTCAACCACTGCTCAATTGCAACAATTCCTCAATGTACTCCCTTCGAGGCATTTTTGGCACTCGGCCTGTCAATTCCCACTTCATAGTCTTTGGATATCATCCTTACACGCACACTCCTAATGATAAGATAGAAAAGCTCACTCCCCCAGCTAATCTCTTGATTTTTGTTGGCTACTCTTTTGAGGGGAGAACCTATCATTTGTTCCATCCTCAAACAATCGAAAGAGATGTTATTTTTTATGAGAGGGATATTGTACATAGCACTGCACCGACCTCTAAGTTGAGCCATCCTCCTTCCACATCAAAGACAGTGTCTTTTGAGCAAAGTCTGCAACCCATTCTAGACCCATCTATAGAGCGTTGAATACTTAGGCCTCCTCCATGAGACCCATTACCTTACTAATACCATCAAACCATATGGGATTTGGGGATCCTTCCACCGGATTCCACTCCGGAGAGCCCTAAAATATATGCACGACTTGCACCCAATGTTTCATTTGTGTTTGTCTTTATGGCAAATTATACAATCTGATCTAGAGAGTTAACAAGAAGCTCTAAAGCATCCCCAATGGCGAGAGGCCCATGGAAAGAAGCTTGAGGGCAATCAATGAGACTCAAACCTTGGTGGATTGTCTAACCCACAAGAAAGTCATCAAGCCCAAATGGATCTTTAGGACCAAATTAAAAGCTAATAGAACTTTGGATAAATACAAGGCTCGCCTTGTAGTGCAAGGTTTTCGACAACAGTATTTTATACTTGTAAAGGCTTCCCATGGAGTCTTACCTTGAATAGCTTTAGCAAGAACACGGTTAAGAATAAAAACAGAAGTATTAACTGACTCTCCCCAAAAATTCTTTGAAATATTTGCAAAGCCTATCATGGATCTTGCCTTCACCATCATAGCTCAATTTTTCCTTCCTGTTACCATATTTTGTTGAGAAGTATAGGGGGTGAAATTTTGCCAAATGCCTTTTCTCCCACAAAGTCCATTAAAGAGTTCACTAACAAACAACTTTCCATTGTGAGCTTTTAACATTTTCAAACTTTTATTACTTTGATTATCCACTAAGGTACACCACTCTTCAAATTTAGTGAAGGCTTTAAAATTAGCCTTGAGTAAAGAAACACAAGTAATTCTAGTAAAATCATCTACAATTTACATGAAATACTTATGACCACCAAAAGAACAAGGATCAAATCACATGTTCCTCTATTTTGTGGTGTATTTAGCACATTTTCCACACCAAAACCTTTCAACCTAAGAATGCATCCTTCATACACAACAAAATGACATCAGAAGTATGGCCATAATACTAGCATGCGCATGTATGTTGTCCTTTCCCACACAAATCCAAAATTTTTGACAATCACTAGCAGTCTCTCTCAATCTACAATGGGATGGATGAAGCTTAGCCAAACAAAAAGAGATTTTCTTGTAAATCGCGGCAAATTGGAATTTCAAATTTCAGAATTGAATGTAGAATTCTGATTTCGTAATAAGGCAGAGAAACAGAGAGGTGAGTCATGATTGCAGTCTGTATACAGCTGAAGTGTGTGTATGCTACGGGAGATAAGAGTGTAAAGCTGATGTGAAGAAAGAGAATACAAGTCACAACTCAAGTCTCAGACTTCATGGAGCCCACTCACAAGTCACATTATGACTAGAAAGATTGTCAGCAGCATGTGTGTTTTGTCAATGTTTCTCCTTAACCTTTCATTGTTTAGTGACATAAACACTAGGTACACACCTTCAGCTTTGTGCAATTCTTTTTCAGCTTCGTGTTCTCACCTTACTTTTTCAGATCTTACATGCCCCCCTTCCAAAGCAGAAGGTCACAACTGAAAGTTCTTTTTCATATACGTTTTTCCCCTAATGTTTTCATGCACATAGTGTTTGTTTTCAACAAATCAACTGCTCACAGGTAGATCATAATTATTTTCCTTCAAAGACATCTTATTTTTCTTGCGTTTGCATTGCAACCGGCTCGTTCTCGTGTCATGTGATCTGCCACTAATACTCTGCTCTCTAAACAGTCTCCTACAATGAGCATGAAAACAGAATCTTACTGGGGTTGACGTCAAAGTTTGACTGTTGGTAATGTCAATTATGAGAATTAACACAAGCATTGCAAGATCATCACCCAAAATAAAAGGGAGCAGCACTAAGGAGACATGGCAAGAGAGAGTAGGTTTGCACACCTTACTCAAACCTTCTAACCCTATTACCCTTTAATAAGAAATTGAGTACCCCTGCAGCCTCTTCCAAGGCCATTCACAAATTAAATTCTTAACGGTCTTGAAGAGGCATCAATGTATTATTTGTCGCATGGACAAGTCCTTCCTGCAGCTACACGACCAGTTTTTTGAGCACATCACTATATGGGTGACTGTTAGGAGCTCCTTTTTGTTAGTGCCTTAACCACAGTCCGTCCTATATAGTTTCGAAAGCCTTTAAAGTCAGCACAAGACATGTGAGAGCCTCGAAAACTCTGATCTGAAAATGTCGAATAACAACCAAGAATGACAAATGCATCTACTCTAAATCCTTGGCTCCCCAAGGTACAACAGGAAACTTCTCTGTCAAAAATAGATTGCATAACTACAGTTTCTAAAACCAAGGTCATTCGGACCCTGACAACCTGCACGATGCCAATTTTTCCTGCCTGCAAGCCATGCTTCCCATGATATACTTGCTTCTTTTATCTCAATGAAAAGCCAGGAAATGATGTTTGCATTCAAAATGACAGATCCAGATAGAAAGAACTGAGATTAGTGAAAAATATCTAATGGCACAACTGAGAGAGTAAAGTCGGTACGTTATGATGCAGAGTACACTACAAGCATTTTTCTTTTCGAAGCACAAGCTTTTAGGCGGATTGTAGGACAGAGCTTCAACAGGAGAGGGAAGAATGTAAGGTGCTTACCCCCCATTGTTATCGTAAGGGCTCCAGTTAGCCATGGCGTATGTGCGCGTGCAGACCGATCGATGTCTCCTTGATGCTGCTGCTTTCGCTTCGTGAACTTGAGCAGCAAGGAAAGAATGTCTGTCACTATATTACTACTAAGCTCCTAAAAAATGGTGTATTTGTAAACACAAATACTAACTATTGAATACTAACGTTACTCAATTACATTTATACTCAAGTACTAAGCTCTTGAATGGGAATTACACGTAGAGTGGAAACCAAGCGGGGCTCAAAGTCACTATTACTCCCTATATAGGTGTTTTCGGTGATAACTCCATAGTATAGTTATAAAGCCCTTACACTCACCCCCACTTGATAGATTGCTGCCCTCAGCAATCTAAGGGTAGCATTTATTTTGACTCGTCTGAGTCTTAACACAGTTTTTTACTAACAAGTTGGCCACGGTCTAGGACTTGGTGAGATATTCGCAAGGTCTTAACATAGCCTATGCTATCAAACTGGTCAGTGCCTGCCACACTAGGACTTGGGGGTATTAACATAGTTTTTTCTAGCAAGTTCGTCAATGTCTGCCCATCTAGACTTGGTAGAGACTATTTGGGTTTATTGTTTGGGTTACCATGTGAGTCCACCCTTGACTCAAGTACATCTGAGGAGTGGTGGTGTTACTGGGTCTATGATTGAGAGCCGTTTGTTTAGGAAGGCTCAAGGGGCGTTAGAAGGATTAGTGGGATTCTCCTTGAGCTAGATGGCGAAGGCATCTTTACCACATTTGCATGCCTCCGCTTCCAAAATCCAAGTGGCTTCCTTGAGAGGACGCACGTGCCACTTGGTGAGATACTCAGGGTATCCTTTTTGTTCTTGGTGTTGGAGGAATGTTTCTACTTCAAAGGGGTCATTGGAATGGAGCATTGGTATGTGCCACCCCCAATTGGTTGTGGGGGAGAAACTGCACAAAAGACGAGCATGAAAAGCATTATGAACACAGATACTCTTTGGCAAGTCGAGTTTGTAGGTGACTTTCTAGCACTTGAGTGATGCGATAGGGTCCATAGTAGCAATGATTGAACTTGGGGCTCATATTCTTTGGGAGTGACAAATTCTTAGAGCTAACTAGGACCATGTCGCCTTTAGTGAAAAGTACGGCCTTTCTCTTTTTGTTGGCTTGCTCTGGCATAGTGATTTTGCTTTGTTCTAGGCTTTGCTTGGCTGTCGCATTTCGGTCTCTCCATTTCGTCAAGAATTCCTTTGCATCTTAATCCTCAGCTTTGGCCGCTCCAGATGTTAAGCCAAGGGGTGTGATGACTTCTTTTCTTATGGCTAATTCAAAGGGTGTGTAACTTGTGGCGGAGTGGATAGAGCTGTTGTAGTGGAATTCCAGCACATCAAGATACAAGGCCCAATCCTTTTGGTCCACCCAATCATAACTCGTGAGATAATCTTCAATGCCTTGGTTGACTCTTTCTATTTGCCCATCTATTTCAAGGTGGAAGGACGATGAGAATTACAATTGTGCTTCCAAGGTCTTGAAGAGTTCCTTCCACATGTCACTCATGAATCTTCCATCTCTATCTAACACTATAGCTAAGGGTAGACCATGTAGCTTGAATGCATGTGTAAAGAAGAGGTGGGCTATCTCTTTGGCATTCAACGGTGGTTTAGCAGGGATGAAGTGGGCTTACTTGGAGAAATAGTCTACCACTACAAAAATGATGGTGTATCCATGGGATTCGGGGAGCTCCACAATGAAATCCATACTAATTACATCCCATGGACGGCTAGGTACTAGTATAGGTTAAAGTAAGCCTGCTAGCTTAGAGCATGGTGCCTTTACAAGTTGGCAAGTAGGACATGTCTTGATGTAGTCAATGACTTCTTCTTTCATGTTGGGCCAAAATAATTGCTTCCTAATTAAGGGCCTCTAGTTTTTTGCTCTATCCTTTGTGTCATCCTAGTTTTCCATCATGTATTTCATGTAAGATGAGTTTCTTCAGCTCCACATTGTTGGGGATATACAATCTCTTTCCTATAAATAGGATTCCCTCCTCGAGGGTGTACATTCCATGCGGTGTCTTGTCAAGTTCCACATCTTGTATAATTTTGTGCATGTCTTGGTCATGTTCCAAGGCTTCCTTCACTAACTCCATGAAGTTGCTACTGACCACACTAATGGCTTTCAAGTCAGCTTTACGGCTCAAGGCATCTGCTATCTTGTTGGTGGAGCCTGGCTTGTATTTTATCTCCAAGTCAAATTCGGCTAGGAAGTCTAGCCAGCGAGCTTGTTTGGCTGATAGCTTGGGTTGGGATTGGAAGTATTTGAGGAAAATGTTGTCGGTGAAGACTATTGTGTATTTGTCTTTAACATAATGGTTCCATTTTCTGAGGTAGCGGATGATTGCGAGCATTTCCTTCTCATGTGTGCTCCACTTGGTTTTAGCATCTGTGAACTTCTTGGATTCATAAGCTATGGGGTGGCCTTCTTGCACCAGTACACCCCCAATGCCATAGTCGAATGCATCTATGGAGATCTCAAAGGGTTTGGTGAAGTTAGGGACTTTCAAGACAGAGGTTTTTTGACTCATGCATTTCTTCATCTGTTCAAAAGCATCATGTTGCTCACTACCCCATGTAAAAGTTCATCTTCTTTGGTGAGGTGGGATATGGGTGCGGTGATGAGACTGTAGTCCTTGATGAACCTTCTACAAAATACTGTGAAGCTGAGGAACTCTCGTGTTTCCCTTACAGTCTTCAATAGACCATTTTTGGACAGCTTCTACTTTCTTGGGGTCTACTTTGATACCGTTTGCTCCTATAATGAAGCCTAGGAATTCTAACTCTTTTAATGTAAACTCACATTTTTCTAGTTTGGCATATAGCTTATGTTTCCATAGCTTCTCAAAGACTAAGCGTAAGTGTTGCTTGTGTTCTTCTAGGGTTTTGTTATAGACTAGTAGATCATCAATGTAGATAATGACGAATACATCTATCTCTGGTCTAAAGACTCCATCCATGAGGCCACAAAATGTGTCTGGCCCATTACTTAGTCCGAATCCTAAGACTAGCCATTCAAAACTACTATATCGGGTGCGAAAAGCTGTTTTGGGGATATCTTCTTCTGCAATGCGAATATGGTGGTAGCTTGACCTAAGGTCTATGCAGCTAAAGTACTTAGCTCCGTGTAGCCTATCTAAGAGGTCCTCCACTAGGGGCATGGGATTTTTTTTAAATGGTGATTTTATTAAGGGCTCTATAATCTACACATAGTCTAAGCCCCCCATCCTTCTTCTTAATAAACAACACTAGGGCACCAAAGGGGGATTTGCTAGGGTGGCGGGTGAAACCTTGTTCTACTAATTCATGCAGTTGCTTCTTCAATTCCACGAGTTCTGTGTGATTCATGGGATAAGGAGCTCTGGCCGGTGGGGCCGATCCTAGAATGAGTTCGATTTTGTGATCCACATCCCTTTTGGGTGTGATAGGCCATTGGGTAGCTCTGCTGCCATTACATCTTTGAATTCCTCAAGTATTTCTGCCACTTCTGTGCTACTAGTTTGGGGTTTGGGCTTCTTGGTGATCTCTTTCTCAATGGGTCAAATCATACATAGGTAGACCATGTCTCCTTGCTTAACTGATTTCTCCACTTGCTTGACACTGCATGTCATGATGCGTGGCCTAATAAGGTCCACTTGACACTGTTGCTTGGGTTGGCACTCTGGGTTGGTTTGGGCTTGACTTCACTGTTTGGCAAGAAGCTCCATGCTTGTTCTCCTTCATTTGCACTTTGATTGGTCCCCTGCCTAGCAATTGCATTCTTTCACAGGGTACTCTAACTCCTTCTCCTTGCATATCTAGCATCATCTCATTAACTCCCTTTCCAAACATTGCAATGACATATTTATCATAGAATTCCAAGCCTAGGATAACTTCAAAATCATCCATGGGGATTACTAAGAAGTTGAGCTTTGCTTTCCATTTCCCAGCTTCTACTTGTATTGCAAAGACCTACTTCACTTCTTTTGGCCTCTCCTTGTGCGAATGTTACTATTAATCCTTTCAGGGCCTTAGACAATTTCAATCCATGTTTGGTTGTGCACTCCAGGGTGATAAAGTTGTGAGTAGCCCCTATGTCCACCATAATAGTCTAATTCCCTTCGCTCACTCTACCTTTGATGTATAGGTGGTGGACTGCTGCTACCCGAGCCGCCATGCATTGGGGTTGCACACTAATTGTCCCCACTCTTGGGTGGTCCATGCTTTCATTACTTCCGCTTGGGATTTCTTGGATGCACGAGGGTTGTGGTTCCTCTCCTACATACACACTAGTGGCGTTCACCCTCAACCCGCTTGATGAGACTGTGTCTTCCATGGGGCATCTATTTTGATAGTGTGGTCCCTTGCATTTGAAACATTTGATCCCCATGGTTGGGCCTAGGGGTCTCCACCATGATGTGTTTGATCCTGTGGGACCATATGACACACTTAGTTGCTCTAATACCAAGTGTGATGCACCTACACTCGTTACTCACTCAACACGGCACAGAAAGGTAACACAATATGTGAGGGCAAGGTATACTCTTGTATTGTTCAATCAAAGAAATGGTACAACATAGGCACTTCCCAGGACTACAACCTCGTGATGCTGCACATAAGAGGGTTCACCAATGGGTATAGGAAATCACACGTAAAGTGGAAACCAAGTAGGTCTCAAAGTCACTACTACTCCCTATATAGGTGTTTCCGGTGATAACACCATGGTATAGCTACAAAGCCCTTACAGGGGGGGTGTGGCAGACTTTAAATTGATCTCATTACTCCAAAAGGATAGACCTTAGAGTAGTAGATTGTCACTCCACCAAGTACATCACAAATATCAAGAAAAAGCAAGGACAAGGTTTGGAGACTTACCTATTATTATTGATATGGCATCATGTTTCTCTCGTGTTGATGTGGATTCTGATGGCTTTGAGCATAGCTTCGATGAAGAGTTTGATTCAAGTTATTAGACAATTTGAGGTGACAAAGACATAAGAGAATGCTAAGATACCTAGTAGCAATCTAGGTCCACGCAAGTCAACCAGAGCGAAAATCCAATGCAATGATTTACATATGATAGTTATGTAACTTATCACTATGCATGTATGGCTAAGGTTGTGTAGGATGTAAAATCCACTAGTTTTGAGGACACATTGGTTAATGAGTATTAAGATCATTCTATGGATGAAGAAATGGTTGCACTTAAGGCAAATGACACATGGGATTTGGTGCCTTTACCAAAAGGCAAGAAAATTATTGGCTACAAATGGGTTTACAAGGTGAAGCATAAGTCAAACAAATCCATTGATCACTATACAAAGGCAAGGCTAGTTTTGCCAAAGGGAATGTGCAAACTCGTGGCATTAATCATGAGAAAATTTTTGTTTAAATGGCTAAAATGGCTAATTTGAGGGTTTCATAACAATGATTGCAGCAAAAGTTTAGATTGTGCATTAGATGGATGTTAAAGATGCCTTCTTATGTGGAGAATTACAAGAAGAAGTTTATGCAAAGTAGCCACCTTGTTATGTGGATGAGAGTTATCTGAATTAAGTTGAAGCAAGCACTAAGGGATGGCTAATTGCAAGTCAAATTATGTACCTTTGGATATCAATGTTAAGCTTGGTGCACATCAGGATAACTTAGTTGAGGAAGTCATTGTGCACAAAAGATTATAGGTAGCCTTATCTATTTGATGATCACTAGGCCCGACCCAAATTATACAAGAGTGGGTTTGGAGAGTCAGTTTATGTAGCTTCCACAAAAGCCATATATGGATGCAACACAACACACATTGTGCTCTATCAGATTCACACTTGATTATGCATTGTATATTGTAGGTGTACCATTGGACATGCAAGGTTACATAGATGTCGATTGGGCTAGTAGTATTTTAGACAAGAGGTCTACCAATGATTTTATGTTTTCCTTTGGGAGTACCATTGTTAGTTTGGAGCAACAAGAAACAACATATAGTTGCATTGTCTCTAGTACTGAGGTAGAGTACAAGGATACTACATTTGGAGATGATTTTATGTTTTCCTTTGGGAGTACCATTGCTAGTTGGAGCAACAAGAAACAACATATAGTTGCATTGTCTCTAGTACTGAGGTAGAGTACAAGGATACTACATTTGGAGAATGTGAGGTAGCTTTGCTATACAAGCTACTTGGTGATTCGGGGCTATAGGTAGACAAGAAGGTTATCATCTACTTTGATTACCTTAGTAGCATTCAATTGGCTAGGAACCTAGTGCATCATGCAGAAACCAAGCACATAGAGATCCATTACCATTTCAGTTGAGAGTGGGTTTTGGTGGGTGATATTGAATTGGTTTATGTTAGTACAAAGGATTAGGCTATAGACAATTTTACCAAGGCCTTAGGAGCTAAGAAGCTATGTTGCTTTGAGACTCTACTTAGAGCTCATGAGCTTATGTTAAGATCAAGGGGAACTATTGAGATGTTGAGCTCCATGTGAGCTAGCATCTACTACATATCTAAGTGATATGGTAGGACTTTTCTCATTGACATGTTAGGTGGTCCACAAGGAGGATATGCTAGTGATACTAAAGCTAGACTACACCCATGTAGTTCAGTCTTGGTTATGGCATATTCATTGTGCTACCTTATCTACCTTTAATGAGTTCAAACTTAATGATTGCATGTACACATGTTTTAATACTTTAGTATTAGTCTTCTATTATGTTATAAACTAAGTCCTTTATGTGAAAAAAAAAATAGCCGTACTTCTCTACATGCTCAAGTCTCCATTATATATGTATGTGTGATTTTGGTTGCTTCACCTCTCTCCCCTCTCATTTTTTAATGCAAAATAAAATATTATGTTACATCTATCACCTATCGATTTGGTGTGTTGGAAAAAGTGTAGAGCAAAGAGCACAAGCAATTGGTTTAAGTCTCCCTATTTTTAGAGAGGTGCTTTTCTAGTTTTGGGTAGTGTGATAATATTAATCAAGATTTTTGGTCAACACATTTAGTTGTAGGAAGCACGAGAGTTGGCCACATTAGCTCAACACCCCTATACTCCTCCTTTGTCTAGACAAGTGTGAATTTGAACATACTAGTAGATAGAACTTTTGATCGAGCTTTGACATGGATGACAATTGGAAAAATACATCAATAAGGTAATATATCATGTACTTTATTAGAATGTTCTAGTAAGTTTCCACATGGTGGACTCTTACTAATCTCCCAATCCCTCCTCTCTTTATCTCTCTCTCACATGCAATTTCTCTCATTTTACAACTTGCACAATGAAGGTAGAGATAGTGCATGGTGCTGGGGTGAAGATAGAGATATAGTTTTTGTTACTATTTTTCTTCTTGTTCTTAGGGGTAGATGAGAGGGAAGCAATTCTGGAATGTGAGGTAGTAGTTATGGAGCACAAGAGGGTTGAGAGAGAGAAGAACAAAAGAGAGTTATATGGGTACAAAATGAATGGTATATTTATTCTTCATTAGTTTCACTTACATATAATTGTACATTGTGCACATATACAAGGGGTGCTCACCCACCAGCTATAGGCCATTGGCCTTTACCCTGACAAACTCCCACTTAAAGGCCAAAGTGTCTTTATGGAAGTATAAAAAGAAAGTGAAGATACTATCTAATGCCCATCAATACTCTATAGTGTGTAAAGTGCTTAGAAGGTAAACATTTTGTGGGTAGATATGCATGGTTATCATCCATATGGATCTTGATAACCTCAGTGTACTCGTACTTAAGAACCTAATTGATGAAGTAATACTTTACCTCATTATGCTTTAACTTTGCATGAAAGATAAGGTTCCATGCCAACTAAATGGCACTCTAACTATCATAGTGTAATGTAGGTATGTCTCTTGCGATGTCCAAATGTCCCACTAGATGAGTAAGCTATATAACTTTCTTATTACAAGCCTTAGTAGCTCTGATAGACTCTATCTTAGTGGTAGATAAAGTTGTACATGGCTGCAATTGAGAGATCCAAGAGACTACATCACATGTGAAAGTGAAGACAAACCTATAGGAAACCTCCTAGAGTCTATACTCCCTACCAAAATTAGCATCTATATATCTAAGAACAAATACATCCTTCCTTCCGAAGCATATGCACAAAGATTGATTACCATTCAAGTATTTCATGATACTCTTTACTGCCTCCCAATGTTTCTTACTAGGGTTGCCATATATTTGCTAACCACTCCCACTGCATAGACAATGTCTAAACATTGAATTAGCCCAATGTTGAGATATCGAGCTCCAATCGTGATACACCAAGGTGGCCGTTGTGTATTTATGTCACCAACTTGTTAGCTGTAGATGTGGTTGGTACACCGCCCATGAATAATAGCTAGATGACAGCTATCCTTATCTACTCTAGTTTGTGGCTTAGTTAGTATGCCACCTTAGTTAGTTAAGTTTGGTTTGAGACCCATATATAGGGTTCTTCTATTTCTCTGTACTAGATTTCTTTTGGCTTACACAACTAAGAAGAGGAAAATTGTTTTCAGCCTCCACCTTTGTGTGTATTCCCCCATTGTGTAAGCAAGAAAGCTACAAGTGAGACTCCTTCCTTCTCTCCCATAATCTTGACATGGTATCAGAGCCTGGTTCGTGGTAAGGAGCTCAAGAAAGCAAACCAAGTTTGCGGCGTTCTAGTAAGAGGACCAGTGTTCCTTTCATTTTTTGAGTTTGGGAGCAAGTCTCTGCAGAGGTAGCATAATCGGAAAGTGCAAGAGTGCATTGTCTCAGATTGAGACGCCCTTTGCAGTGAAGCAAGAGGGCAGTATATGCTGCGGGCAAGGGCTTTAGCCCTTGGTTACCCTGTTTTTTTGATTTGAGGCTATTTCGGGGCCTGTTTTGGAGGCAGAAGTTTTCCGCACGCACTTAGAAAAAGGCCCTGTTTTTTGCTGTGCGACCATTATTGTATAGGTTGGTGAAAAGTTACTGTAGAAATTGCATCGTATGCCTATGCACAGAGACATTGGGAGTTACAAAATCATTCTTGTTGCTTGTTGATGCAAAATCGTCACTAGGAAGTGACTGTGTGGTCAAATACCACTTTCGTCAGTTTTGCAGATATGCCCTTGTGAGGCTGAAGCTGTGTTTTTTGCAGTGACAGAATTCTTTGCAATGTTCTGTAATGGCGTCTGATTCTCTTTCACAGATTGTCACTGAAAAGCTTGACAAGAACAACTTCCAAGCGTGGAAGTTTAGAATGACGAATTTCCTTATGGGAAAAGGATATTGGGAATTCGTTGCAGGAAATGAAGAAGAACCAGTTCTTCCTGATGTTCCCAATCAACAACAAATGCAGGCATTTAAAGGATGGTATGAGAGAGCCAGAAAAGTTATGTACTGGCTATCTATCAGTATTTCAGACTCTATGATTGTGCATATTTAGGATGCAACTACGCAAAGGAGGCATGGGATACTCAGTCAAAAATGTATAGCACAAATACGCAAGCTAGGAAAATGTAGCTCAAGCAAGAGTTGCACAATGTGCAAAGAGAAAGTATGAGCATCAATGACTACCACATGAAGGTGAAGAAGATTGGAGATGCACTTGCTTCCATTGGGTCGCCAGTGGAAGATGATGATTTAGTTTCTGTGACCTTGAATGGTCTAGGAAAGGATTATGCACAGTTCCGAATATCCATTTCCGTCCGTGAAAGATTTCCTGATTTTGAGGAGTTGATTGCTCTTCTAATTTTTGAGGAGCAGAGAAATGGTGGTGCATCTTCTTCAGGAAAAACTTCAAAAGAAGCTGTCTTCTACTCAAATGCTGGAAGAGGTAGAGGCAGAGGTAGAGGAGGCCGATCTGGAGGCTGTGGTAGAAATCAGAATATGCAGCAAACTCAAGAAAACTAGTCCTATGGAGGAGGACGTGGTAACTCTAGAGGCAGGGGGAGCCAAAGAGGTCGTGGTGGATGGCAAAGATGCCAAAATGCAAATAGCAATGTTGAATGCTACTACTGTGGTAAAATGAGTTATATGGCTAAAGACTGCTATAAAAAGCAGAATGACATCATGAATGGAAAACTGCAACAAGAAAATTATGCATCTTCTAGTAGACAAGGTGATGACAGAAATGAGCATTTGTTTATGGTGCAGCACATGACCAATTCTGTGACAAGTGCAAAAGAAAGCAACAATGTGTGGTATGTTGACTCAGGTGCATCAAACCACATGACAGGTCATGCAGAATGGATGCAGGATGCAAGGAAAATGGAAAAACCAGGATTTGTAGAGACTGGTGATGATACTATACATCCTATTGTGCAGATTGGAAAAATTCCTTTGTCTATGCAGGATGGGGAAAAGAAATATCTATCGGATGTATTTCATGTCCCAAATATCACCAAGAACCTAGTTTTTGTTGGTCAAATGGTTGAGCAGGGCTTGCAGGTCAGATTTAACTCTCATGGATGCTTTGTTGAGGATATGAAAAATAAAGGTCGCTTGATAGCAAAAGGAAAGAAGAAGGGCAGAATGTTTACGTTGGATGTAGACATGTGTGAATTGAGTGCAGCAATGTTTGCACATGGGACCAGTGTAGTTGCAGATATTGATATCTGGCATAAACGCATTGGTCATGTTAATGTACAGCGACTTAAATCAATGCAGGCCCAAAATATTGTTGCAGGATTGCCAAAATTCAAGGTTGCAGAAATGCATAAGGTATGTGAAGTCTGTCAGTTTGGAAAACAGGCAAGGAAACCATTTCCTAGACATGTTCAAGAGAGTAAGAAGCCATTGGAATTAATCCACTCTGATGTGTAGACTACTAAAGCTACATCTATTGGAGGCTGTCATTATTTTGTCACTTTTATTGATGACTATAGCAGAAAAGTTTGTTGGGTGTATTTTATGAAAAAGAAAAGTGAAGTGTTTGTGCGTTTCAAAACTCTTAAAGCTATGGTTGAAAAAGAAACAGGCTTGGAAATAAAATGCCTAAGGTCAAATGGAGGGGGAGAGTACCTCTCAAATGAGTTTGCAAGGTCCCTGCAGGAGCATGGCATAAAGCAGCAATATTCATGCAGTCATACCCTACAAAAAAATGGAATTGCAGAAAGGAAAAATAGGTATATTGGAGAGGTATCTCGTGCCATGCTCAATGAAATAGACTTGCCAGATTTTTACTGGGCTGAAGCAGTTGCTACAGCTGTCTACATAATGAACAGGACTCCCACTGCAGCAATACATGGCATGACTCCAGAGGAGAGGTATACTGGTAGGAAACCATATATTTCTCATTTGAAAATTTTTGGTTGCATTGCCTACGTTCATGTGCTAGATGAGTTGAGATCCAAGTTGGATCCAAAAGTTGAGAAGTGCATCTTTATTGGTTACTCTCTGCAGAGCAGAAAGGGTATAGATGCTATAACCCTTCTACTCGTAAGTTTACAATGAGCAAGATGTTGTTTTTGATGAGATGAATAGCTAGTACAAATGAGTAAATGTGATTGATAATGTAGATACACAAAATGGTAATGCTGCACAGAATTCACAGCAGCAGTCACAAAATATAAGTGGACCTGGAGTGTCCTCTAGCAGTGGTTCACATTCTTTGCCATGGACAAGTAGATTGAGATCAGGAGAATCTCCTCAAAGCAATGCAGATAGTGGTATGCAGGTTTCACGAAAAGGAAAAGAGAAGGTAGATCAGCCCATGTTTGATGTGAATGCAGGTCACTCTTATGTGGATGGTGAATCCAGTGGCTTAGAACAGAGCATTGATGATGAGTTGGGTATTCCTTCTATTGTTACACCTGGAGTAAGGAAGACCAGGGATGTTTTGAGAGCACCTGGGAGTGAACCTACTTTGCGCAGGTCTACCAGAGCTAGGTATCCTGTGGATAGGCTGAAATATGATGGATTTACAGCCATTCACTATGCCTATATGGTCAAAGTGATGTAGGAACTAGAACCCACTTCTTTTGAGCAAGCCATGGGAAAAGAAAAATGGGAGAAAGCCATGGATGAAGAAATGGATGCCTTGGAAGCAAATGCTACATGGGAATTGGTACCTTTGCCTAAAGATAAGAATGCAATTGGTTGTAAGTGGGTTTATAAGGTGAAGCACAATGCAGATGGTTCTGTGAACAGATACAAGGCAAGATTAGTAGTCAAGGGGTATATACAAACATATGGGATTGATTATGAAGAAACATTCCGTCTGGTTGCAAGGATGGCAACCGTAAGAGCAGTCATTGCTATGGCTGCATCAAAGGAACAGTCTTTACATCAAATGGATGTAAAGAATGCCTTCTTGCATGGTGATTTGCAAGAAGAGGTCTATATGGAGCAGCCACCAGGTTATGTGCATGCTGTTCATCCTGAGTTTGTTTGCAGGTTGAAGAAAGCATTGTATGGCTTGAAGCAAGCACCTAGAGCATGGTCTGACAAGATAGGACAGTATCTTGTCACTATTGGCTTTCAGATTTCCAAGGCAGATTTCTCACTTTATGTGAGAAAAACAGAGAAAGGTATTATGCTGCTTGTCATTTATGTTGATGATTTGATTATCACAGGTGATAGTGATGAAGATATCCTTCATGTGAAAATACTATTGAAGCAGAAGTTTGAGATGAAGGATTTGGGAGAGTTGCGTTATTTCTTGGGCATTGAGGTGATTAAATCACCAAGTGGGATACGGCTCTTGCAAAGGCAGTATGGATTGGACATGCTATCCAAATATGGGATGACAGGTTGTAAGCCTATTTCAGTTCCTTTGGAGCAGAATGTGAAGCTGAGCGCAAATACAGGTGATCTCCTGGAAGACCCTACTATGTACAGATGCATAGTAGGAAGTTTGATTTATATGACTATTACCAGGCCAGATTTGAGCTATGCTGTTGGATTGGCAAGTCAGTTTATGCAAGCTCCAAGGAAACCGCGTTTGGATGCGGCTAGATGCATACTCAGGTATGTGAAGTCCACATTGCAGTATGGAATGTTTTATGAGACTGGGGTTCAGATACAGTTGCATGGATACACTAATGCTGATTGGGTTGGTAGTATTTCTAATAGACGATTTACTAGTGGATATGTGTTCTCTTTTGGGAGTGCTGTAGTTACTTGGAGCAGCAAGAAACAGCCTACAGTTGCCTTGTTGAGCACAGAGGCTGAGTACAGGGGTACAACAATGGCTACATGTGAGGTAGCTTGGTTGCATAAGCTACTTTATGATATGCATCAGCCTACAGATGGGCAATTGTCATTTATTGTGACAACATGAGCAGTATACACTTAGCAAATAACCTAGTCTATCATGCTAGAACAAAGCATATTGAGGTGCATTATCACTATGTGGGGGAGAGGGTTTTACTAGGCCTTATTGATCTAGTTTATGTCAGCACAGAGGATCAGGTAGTTGACATATTCACGAAGGCATTGGGCGCAGAGAAGCTGCGCAAGTTTAGAGACCTGCTTGGTGTGCAGGAATTGGGATTGAGCTCGAGGGGGAGTGTTGAGTTATCGAGCTCCACTCGTGATACGCCAAGGTGACCGTTGTGCATTTCTGTCACCGACTTGTTAGCTGTAGATGCGGTTGGTACACCGCCCATGAATAATAGCTAGACGACAGCTATCCTTATCTACTCTAGTTTGTGGCTCAGTTAGTATGCCACCTTAGTTAGTTAAGTTTGGTTTGAGACCCATATATAGGGTTCTTCTATTTCTCTGTACTAGAGTTCTTTTGGCTTACACAACTAAGAAGAGGAAAACTGTTTTCAGCCTCCATCTTTGTGTGTATTTCCCCATTGTGCAAGCAAGAAAGCTACAAGTGAGAATCCTTCCTTCTCTCCCATAATCTTGACACCCAATACCTTTCTAATGTGTTCTTTCTAAGAGAAATAGTGTATCTTTTTGTCTCAATCTCACATAACATGCATACAAAAAATGTGGCCATCATTTCTCAAGTATTTTATGTCAAAGGTTTCGTGTAACCTTTTGTTAAAGGATCCACATCCATGATTGCCTTTCCAATAATTAGCATGCCATCCACATAAGAATCAAGATCATAAGGTTACCATTCCTAGCCTTCCTCATGTATAGCCAGTAAATCAATCTCAGTTTTAGTATACCCCTGAGATTGCATAAAGAATCAAGATCATAAGGCTACCATCCCTAGCCTTCCTTATATATAGAAAATAGGTGGTCTCACTCCTTGTGTACCCCCCTGACATTGCATAAAGCCATTGAACTTATGATTCCATTCCCTAGAGCATATTTCAAACCATATAAGATATTATATAGCTTACACACCAATTGCTCCTTGCCTTCCATAATAAACTCCTCAAGTTGTTGCTGTAAATATCATCATGCAAGTCCCCATGCAAGAAAGTAGTCTTTACATCCATTCGAACCAACTCTATATCCTCTCTAGCAACCAAAGCAAGGATTGTATGGAGGGTGTTCATCTTGACTACCAATGAGAATATCTCATCAAAGTCAATTCCCTTCTCATACTTAAATCCTTTGGCCACCAATCTTTCCTTACATTTAAGAAATGCATCAGATGGAGATACCTTCAACTTGTAGGCCCACTGTCATGGCATTATGTGTTTGCTCTTAGGCAAAGGATTTAACTCCCAAGTAGCATTCTTTTCCAAGGAATCCATCTTTGATTGCATATCCCTTTACTACTTATGGTAGTTATCCCTAGTCATATCATTTGCATAACAAGAAGGCTCACCACAATCGATAACCATACATACTCTAAAGATAGAGTATATCTATTTGGTGATCTAAAAATCCTCATAGACCTACATAAAACCAACTCAACAAGAGCCTTTGATTGTCCTACCTATCCATCCTGTAAGACATGACACTCTTCATTGTCCTGTGGCACTTCCACCTCAATATTAGCAAAGATATCTAAGTCTTGCATCATATGGAACATGCCATACAACTCATATGTTGGCTATCCATCCTCCTTAATTACCACTCTGTAGATCTCAAAAACGTTTTGATAAACTACATATGCAACTTATCCTCATTAAATATGACATCATGGGTATGTACTACCTTCTTTGATTTATGATCCCATAAGCAATATCCCATTTCATAGGACTCTCTATAGCCATTAAAATACATTTCTTAGACTTAGAATCAAGCTTACTCTATTTTGTCCCTAAGTATAAGTATAAATGCCTCAAAACCAAAAATACGCAAGTGACAGAACTAGATATCTTGCAAGTCCATAACTCCTCTAGTAAGTTGCTAGGAGACCTATTAATTAAATTCACTAATGTCTTTATAACTTCAACCCAAAAACCATTTGTGAGACTAGCATTAGAGAGCATACTACAAATCCTTTCTTGAATGGTCCTGCTCATCTTCTCAATCACAGCATTTTGAGCATCTCAGGAGCTATCAACTCTCTATTGATACCACAACTTGCACAAAAGTTTGTAAAGGCATACGAGATGTATTATCCACCATTATTAGTGCTCAAGCAATTAAGCTTCTTGCTTGACTAACTCTTTGCAAATGCCAAGAACTTTTGAAATGCATCCAACACTAATCATTCTTTTTGCAAAGAGGATAAGCCAAAATCTTTCTTATTGCATCATCTATAAATGTCACAATATACAAAGCTCCACCCAATGAAACTATAGGCATTGGTCCACACAAGCCACTATGTACCAAATCAAGATATTTGGAGCTTCTACTCCCACTACCTCTCCTATGTAACCTTTGTTTACTTTCCAAAAAGACAATGCTCACAAAAGCCAACATAAAAAAAATTATACAGGGAAAATAGTTTTAAAAAACACATAGCTTTCATTCAAGTGACTGATATATGCCCCAAATGATGATGCTCTAAAGAAATAGATAGTTGTTTAGTGACAACTACAACATGATCTTTCATATTAGAAACATGCAAATGATAGAAAGTGTGTTTTTGGACATTTGGCGAAAACAAGGGATCCCTTGTAAATCTTCCATATATGATCACCAAAGATCACTCCATAATCATAATCATCAAGCTATCCTATATCGATCAAACTTTTTGTCAAGTGTGGAATATGTCTTACATTCTACAAGACAAGAAGAATAATTTGACAATGACAAATGCATATCCTAAATGCTAAGAATGTTGCATGCATGGTTGTTTCTAAGAAGAATGCGTCCTCTCTTTCCGGCATTAGAAGTAGAGAACCACTCCCTATGTGGAGTAACATGAAATAATGCTCTAAAATCCATAAGCCAAATTTGAGGCATGGCAGTAAAAAATGCATTGCCATTAGGGGATACACACAAAACATTACTATCATCGCTACCACATGTATTAATTTTCTTAATCTTTGCTTTGCTTTTCTCTTTGCCATCATCCTCCTTTGCCTTCTTGCCTTTTTGCTTGTTTTCCATTTGAAGTAGTCCTTTTTTATGTCTGCTTTCATTCTACATTCTTTTTGCTATGTGATTTGCTTCTAAAATTGGCTCTTTCACGAGATCCCCTTGGCATTTGATCTTCCTCTCATCATAAGTGCACTAGAGCTCTTTGACCCTACATTGTTCTTTCTATTCACTCATTGATGAGAAAATTGCTCTTAACATTTGACACTCATAGGACCACCTATAGGTGTGGAGTTACTAATGGCAATCCTAAAAATATCCCAACTGTCAAGCAAGATAACTAATAAGAATATGGCCTTTACTGAATCATTAAAGACAATTTTGTGAGGTACTAGTTGGCTAAAAATGGTATTGAACTCACTGAGGTGATTAGACATTGAAGGCCATTCCATACGAAGTTCAATGAGTGTTTTCAACCAATAGATCCCCAAGGTTCTACTTTCTTTTATATATAGTTTACCAAGATTTTTTAATGTCTTTCACATTAAAATAAATGGACTTTGAGAGTGCCAACATAATAGTTGAGCATGCTAGCTCATCCAAAAATTTTCATATATTTGCATCCAGTTAGTATTTAGATGTACACTTGGGAGGACCCTTTTGTGATGATTGAGAGTTTAGGGAGGTTGAAAATGTGTTAGAGGGATTTTATGTAGCATGGGAGTTGGTCATAGTTGAGAGGTCAAAATGAGGACTTGGATCCAAAGAGGGAGAAGATTCATCGGTGTTTCAACTACTCACAAAAGGTTGGATGCACAACAACAATCAGCTATCATTCTCAAGAATTGGATGGCAACCCCTACCATCATTTAGTAGGTCAATGGCTAGGCCCAACATCTTGGGATATCTTGCTAAAGCTATTACAATCAAGATTCTTGCCTCAAAACTTTCCAATTTGGAAAGGCTTAATTCCACTACATTTGATTGGCTTTACATATTTTTTCCAGACCAATACATTGTATATTTGCTCTTTCCAATGTGAATAGTTTGTACCATTAACCTTTTTAACATTAAACAATATATTCTTTAAACTTGATGAAGAATTCATAGTGACTTGAAATTGAAAGAAAGCACTCTTAATTGGATTAGCATTAGATGATTATGATGCGGTAAATCAAGTTTAGTAAAAGAAAATGAGGGATTTTGTGGTCTTATAGCATAAAGTATTTCTTAACACCCTTTGAGCGCAAGTTATATAGATGATTTCTTATAGATGTACCCCTTGAGCTCAAACTTGTCCATGCAATCATTTGAAAAGATAGTTCACACTTGAGAGTGACTAGAGATCAATATTGTAAAAGTATAATGTTTACATGTGAATCTTGAGAAGTATTTTTTCTCTAAAGTATCCAATGTAAATTCGAGCTAGACACTGATAAGTATTTTTATAATCCTGGTAAGAGCTCTCCAAGAAAATCATAGCTTCAACCTTCAACATTTCATTTTGCATTGAACAAGACACCTGAATGTCAAAAAAGAGCATTATGCATAAGCCGTCCTTGATAAAACCTTGCTATGCCCAAACAATGTACAACAATAAACCCCTGCATAAATCGAGCTATGGAAGCTCAAACCAAGTCCCAAAGCATCTCAAAACATTGGGCAAACATCCCCAAAGCATCTGGGCATCAAATACCAAGCCTCGGGACCATCACATAAGCTAAGAGCATGACATTTTCTTGTTGTAAATCAAACTCAAATCTATTGCAGAAAATTCTATGATCAAAATTTGGCAGATTTGACATTGCCATTGCATCTAGGGAGTAACAAAACCCCAAGTTAGACTCTTACCTTGCCTAAATCGGGTTCTAGATGCCCGAGATATGAGAAAAAATGGGATTTTTGAGCTAGATTTTTGAAACAGGCGCAAAAAAACGTGAGGTACTACTGTGGGGCGTGCTAATTATCCTGAGGATAAGGGGGCAAATGGGGGCATACAAGGTGCTCAATGAACCCAAGGATTGCAAAGAGCCTATGAGGGCCAGGGAGAGGCGGGAGATGAAATCTTACCTCGGGGGGAAGAAGCCATGGCTGGCATTGAAGCTCCAAGCTCTAGGTCTTCAATCCGGGTGGAAGTAATGACAGGCCAAGCTCCACGATCAAGCTCTAATCCAAAGCTCTAATACTAGTTGAAGGGGATGCAATGGTAGCGGAGAAGGAGAAGAGGAAGATGCGGGAGAGAAGAGCACACACAATGTAGGTGCTGTCAAGAATGATATGATAGCCTTATTGCACTATCTCATTTATACGAATAAAGAATATGGACAGTCACTGTACATGGGCAGGCCCAAGGGCCTTTTAACCCAATAACTCATCATGAGCTTTCCCTACTAATAGCATGTCATCCATATAGAGTACCAAAATAAGCAAAGATAAATCATGAGCTTTCTTTGTGTACAAGCATGGATCCATAGCACTACGACTGTAGCCTTGTGATTGCATAAAGGGATTGAACTTATGATACCATTCCCTAGGTGCCTGCTTCAATCCATAAAGGCTTTTCTTCAACTTGCACACTAGGTGCTCCCTGCTAGGCTCTGCAAAGCCCTTAGGCTACTCCATGTAAATCTCATCATGCAAGTCCCCATGTAAGAAAGCCATCTTGACATCCATTTGATACAAGTCCAAGTCAAGCTATGCAACTAAAGCCAAGACTAATGTGGTCATCTTAACCATAGGAGAGAAGACCTCATCAAAGTCAACACCATGCTCCTGCTTAAAACCCTTTGCTACCAATCTAGCCTTGTATGCCGGCTTGGGGTGTCCAGGGGTTTTAGCTTGTACACCCACTTGCATGGCAAAGCCTTCTTGCCAGCAGGCAAGGAAACCAAATCCCAAGTCATATTCTTATGCAAGGAGTCTATCTCAGACTGCATAGCCCTCTCCTAGGAGTGATTGTCACCCATGCGCATAGCCTCATCATAGGTGAGAGGCTCTCCTGCATCTGTAACCAAGACATAGTGCATGGAGGGCTCAAATCTATTAGGTGGGCGTCTATCTCTAGTAGAATGCTGGATTGCAGGCTGTGTTGCCTACCCAACATTCTATCCAATACCTTGGCCATGAGTATCTGTTGCTGTTGTAGGCTGTCCAGTTGGCTATATGGGAGCTTGTGTGGCTTCTTCTAAAATATAACCCTGCGTACCTCCACGACTCTCTCAGGCTACCTATGCATCTTGTCTTCACGGAAGACTACATCATGGTTGCGGATGACTTTCCATGCCTGCGGATCCCATAGACGGCAACCCATCTCTCCTGCATCTCCATAACCAAGGAATATGCATTTAATACTCTTAGGATCCATCTTGTTATGCTTGTCCTTGGGCACATGGCATAATGCCTCACATCCAAAGACACGTAAATGTGCATAAGAGGGAGGCTTTCCTGTCCATACCTCCTCTGCAACCTAAAAATCAATGGCACTATAGGGCAATCTATTAATGATATACACGACAGTCATAACTACCTTAGCCCAAAAGTGTTGGGGTAGGTCTACATGGCTAAGCATATTGCAAACCCTTTCTTGGATGGTCCTATTCATCCACTCAGCCATACCATTCTAGGGAGGGGTGTAAGGGGTGGTCAATTGATGCTTAATACCCCTCTCATCACATAACTACTCAAAAGCATATGATACATATTCCCCCCAATTATCTGTCCTAAGGCGTTTTAGCCTATGCCTGGACTGGTTTTCTGCCAAAGCAAGCCATCTTTGAAAAACTGCCAAGACATCAGACTTCTGCTTTATGGGATAAGTCCATACATTACGTGAAAAATCATCAATGAAGGTAACAAAATACTTTGCACCACCCAAAGATTGATAAGGCATGGCCCAATAGACATCAGAATGTACCAAAGCCAAGGGCTTACTCATGCGTGACATACTAGACTTCTTATGCATAGACCTAGTCTGCCTACCATAAAGACAATCATCACAAGAATCAAAATGAGAATAGTCAAGGGGTGATAAGTACTACAAACCAGAAAGCATTTTCATTCCTGTAACTGACATGTTCCCCCAAATAGGCATGTCAAAGAGATACATGAGGTAAAGACCCCACATACAAAGCATGATTAACTGTAGATCTAGAAACAACTAAGTGGTAGAGGTTGCCAGCCTTGGCACCTCTCGCAGGCACAAGCCTGCCACGAGTAATCTTCCATGCAGAGTCTCCAAAATATACATGATATCCTGCATCATCAAGCTATCCAGTGAACATGAGACTATGTGTCGATGTAGGTACTTGACATACATCATGCATAACAAAATTGCTACCAGAAGGAAACTGTAGCCTAACATCACCAATGCCAACGATCTCAAGAGACCTATCATCAGAAATTACAAAGAGACACATTCAAATAAACATAGAGAAAGAGAGAGAAAGAGAGGGAAGGCACCCAAGATCTCCTTCATCAACAACAAATAGAGCCGTGCTCTTCCTTCATCTTCCGTTCCTTGCTACAATCGCTTGGCTTACACGTAGAATAGGCAAGAAGTAAAAGTATAAGAAAAAGAAGAAGACAATCAACACACCTCACTTGCATCTCATTGGCATAAGAAATCACAGAATTCTAGCAGATAGTTCAGATTTGGATCAAGTGCAGGGGGCCTACCAAGGCATTGAAGAAGGAGAAGGCAAGAAAGATGCCATTATTCTCTCTGATTGAAAAGACATAATGAAGAAGAGGGGGTCAACCATGGCAGGAAGAGAGGATGATAGAAGAAGAAGATAGATCACTATTGCCTGTTGGTTGTTGGCCTGGCTCCTAATGCATGTCACGCATTCCTCCTCCTCATCTTCCATATTTCTTTCTCCTCTCAACAAACAAAGTAGAAGATCAAAAATCACAATTATAAGTCCCAAGTACAAAGAAGAAGGGAGAAGGAAGATGTGAGGAATAGGATTGCATTTTTGGCCCTGCAAAAGGAGGAGGAAGAGGAGAAGTGGCGATGTAAGAACAACATTAGTGGATGAAGCCATTGGGAGTGGTCACATCCTGAGGTAGCCTCTCCTCTTCTGCATAGGATTTGGAGTAGGATTTTTGAATGGAGGTAGAACGCAGGCCTTGCGAAAATTGGCCAAAGCTAAATAACATATCGGGAAGAAGGAGAAACATTTGTGAACGACATGCAATCAACATCATATACATGATCTAAAGTAGTGGAAGTAGAAGATGAAATCATTTGAAGAGAGGAGATTTCTTTTAGAGAAGAAACAAGTGACAAAGACGAAGAAGAAGCAGCCGTGACCATAGCAGGGATCAACAACATAAAATGAAGAAGACACGTTTTCCTACCCTGTTGTCACAAGCTCTCTCCTCTACCATTGTGTCACACGGATCTCCTTGGCATCCCCTTAGACTGCCTACACATCATCACTAGAACTAGAAGATATCTCCCATTATTCATCTCTCTCTTCTGATTGTGATGGGATCTACCCTCATGCTCCTTCCTCCTCTGTCTTCGAGGAGGGAAGGGAGAGTTTTGATGCTTAGTGGAAAATGTAGCCTACATACCTCAAAAAAGAAAGGAAAAAGACACTGAATGAAAAGGAGAAGAAGAAGAAGAAGCAAAAGAAGTAGAAAACAATGGTAGTAGGACAATTCTTCCCCTCTTTCTTCTTCATCATTGTCTAGAATGTTCTCCTCCTCCATTAGCAACACCGCCTCCTTTCTCTCCATGGTGGCCTCCTTTTTACTCCTTCCACACACCGCAAGTCCAGAATAAAAGATATGAAGGAGAAGAAATTATAGCAAAAGGTGAGACAAATCTATGTGCAAGCTGCACTTCTTGAATTCCTCATGAAGAGCCTTGGTATTTGAGCTCATTCCATCCACAATTAGAAGAAGCAATGACCTAGCAAAGCTAACTTGTTGTTGATGGAAAGGGTATCAACATTAATGGACATCTTGGGCAAATGGTGGAAAAAAAAAACACAATACTAATGCAGCACTTTCAAGAGGCTGCTATACTACCACAAGTAGCATGACATCTCACCCTTCCTCTCCCCATACAATTGCTTAACAAGTGTAATTGACAAGAAGTAGGGCAAGAATCAACAAAAGAAGGAGAAGAAAGCATAGCAATAGGGTCGTTCTTCCCCCATTTTGTTCCTTCCCATCATCCACTCCTCTTCTCCAACACCTGCAAGTTCTTTCCATAGGCCCGGTTCAGACAATGGCGGATGGATGCACGTTTTTTTTGCACTGTATGTGAATATATCTAACGGCCGGCCATAAGTATCACAAGTTCTTGCTTGGATTGTTGGTTTATGTGGCTAAATAGAGTCCACACGATCTTGGCAGGGGTTCAAATCTCATGGCTCCTTTATATTCCGAAAAGGTAATAGGCCTTGTGCGGTACATTAAGGTCGGACATGTATATCTTTGTGCGGAAATCATCTTGATGAATCCCTTTTCAACACGTCAGCATCACGAGCTTGCACTTATGTGGCCGTCCGCACAGTCTGAACCGGGCCTTAGTCTTGTGGGTGGAAGAAATCCAACATCAGTGAGCGTAAAAGAGATAGTGGAAGTTATGACAGAAGAAGAGGAGTGGCAAGAAGCACAAGGAGTAGTTGGAAAAGGAGATAAATACCAATTTACAAAGCCACCCAATAAAGACAGACATGGTAGAGAAGTCTAGCAAGAGGTCTACCAAGGAGAGGGCTAACAAGAATAAGCATGACTTCTGATTGCTTTGCCATGGCGGTTCCCCTGCATACCAAGCATCATGACTTATCCTTCCTTCCTTCCTTCTCCAAATACCTCATCCCATCCGTAACCCTACATTTTTAATAAAAGTTCTAATATACCTATTCAATGCACTAAATCGCCTTTTCTCAAAGGGAAGAAAACTTTGTTCCTATGTCCTTCCCTTTCCCTATCTTATCCTCTAACATGTGCCTCCTCTATCCAATCCCCATTCTCATTTTCCTATACCAATTCAATTTCCCTAACCCCCATTTTCCACCCGACTACCCCCACCTCATCTCACATGAGCAAAGACAATGCAAAAAACAAGATAAGTTCTATCCTTAAAAGAATCTCATGAAAAGGGCTTATTTCACATCGTGCTTTTAATCCCCACTAGAGAACAAATGAGAATTGTGATTCCATTATGGTTTTCCTTAGCCTTTAAAAGATGATAAAAATGTCTAATACAATAGGATATAAGAAGACCCATTTGAAATCAATAGTCTTTTTCTTCCATCATCTTTGTGTTAAATGATGAAGGACATCATCCTTCTTTCTCCGTTAGATGGAGATGTTGACCTTGTGATCCCTTGTGACAAACAACCCTATCCTTGAAAGAGTAGTAAACTTTTTAGTGTGGGAGTGATAGAGGCAAGGGTTCCCTTACTCTGGTGGTCATGGCTTTGGAGTCCCATACCCTACCATGGCTGTGAAAATGTGGGATCTAGAGCATGGCTAATGGAGGTTGAAAGAGGAAGAGTGAGCTCATGAGGTAACAGACATTAATACCAAATGTCACACAAGTGAATTAGGTTCCAAGATGGAAGCTTGGACTCATAAACACAATCTTGTGTGTTGACAATGACAAAAACTCTTTGCTAGAAGTACAAAAGTACTATGATATTGTATTCAAAAAGAGAGCAAGTACAATGCTTTATAGGAATAGACTAAGTTACACTTTCCACCACCGTGCATATGGGATTATGCATCCTGAGCCCACACTGCTCCATATAAAGAGGCTAAGCTAGGTGTAATTTCCAATATCTCAACACCCCTCCTCAATCACAACCAGAGAAGTATAAAGTGTGTAGAGGCTTTAGTGAGCAACCACCTGCAAAGTGTGGGCACACCACAAACATGGTAAACACCAAAGGCTATCACATAAAAGGCTAAGTGTGGGTGTACCAAAGACATGGTGAACATCCATAGGTTGTAACATGGGCCTCACAAAGTGTACAGAGGCTGTAGTACAAGGTTGCATGAGGAGTTTACAAGCTCATGTCAGAAGCATTAGGGCTAGGCAATACAAGGCTAAAAAAGTCTATTAGAATAGAAGGACTGATGAGGTTTTTCCTTCTCCTGGTGGTCTTTTTCTTCTTCTTCTTCTTTTGCTCCATGGTCTTCTTCTTCTTTAACAACAACTAGATTGGCCTTTTGAGACCTCTTTCTGGCATGATAGAATTTCTTCATGTGTCCGATTCTTTTGCAGAAGTCACATACTAGTTGATCTTTCTTGCCCTTGTACCTATTACTGACATATAACATTTGTTCATCTTTAGATGTGCTTGGTTCTTCTTTGGATTTTACCTTCTTTTCTTCTTCTAGTAGGGAGGCCTTAATATCAACTAGTTTAGGACTAGGCATGTTGATCAATGTAGTTGACACATTATTATAGCCAAGAGGCAGGCTTTTTAACAATACACCAATACAAATATCTTCATCCATCTTGAGATCAATTCTTGCAATTTGAGTTAAGAGACTTTCCATGTAGTTTAAATGAGTTGCAAGAGATGTGTTGTGTTTCATATCTGGCTTGAAAAATTCAATCACTAATTCATACTTAGATGACTTTAATTGTGCACCAAATAAAGTATCTAATCTCTGCCATGTATCATTAGAGATTTCACAGGTATCCACATGGTGGATGTAGTTGACATCCAATTCCAGGTTAATGATGGCATGTGATTTGTCATCATTCTTTTACCAAGTAACTACAAGTTCCACATCTTGGGGCTTCTTCTCTTTGCCATTGGTAATGGCCCAAAGACCCTTCTTCATTAGGATGAGCTTGATGCGAGTTTGCCATGTGTGAAACCCAACCCCTTTGAATCAAGCAGTTGGAGAGTCTTTGCCCATGATGGAGGAGTAGCAAATCAGTACCAAAAAACCTCTTAGATTTTAGCTCAAGGGACACAAGGAATGTAGTGTCAAATAACACTTGATAAGTATCAATAGATACTATGCTTTCAAGCACTTGATGTTGAGAGTTTGATGCTTGGATTTCTCCCGTCATTGCTAATTTGATGGGATATGCTTACTGGAAACTTCAATTCTCAGTGGATCACAGTGGCAAAGATTTGGTTTGAGTGGGATGAGAGAGAAAATGAAGTAGAAGAGAAGCTTGAAGTTGAAATGGCTAGGGCAGAATTAGGGTTTGTAGGACAGGGCCCTGGTTTTTCTCTCTGTGTGATATTGGTCAACATCAGGGTGTGAAGGAGGAGAATCATCAGTACGCCCAGGCATAGGGCGCAAATAGGTAGCGAGCACGATTTTCAGCAATGCTGGACCATACAATGGCCAATGTTGTACTTTGAGGTGCCAGCAACCAACACCTTGAGTAGAGAAACAACTCCCCAGAAGAAGCACTTGCTTTGTATTATTGTACTATCATGTACTATATTTCTCTATGGCTCTATTGGAAGCATGAACTTTACAATTTTTATAGGTGGAACATTCCCTTTTGGAACTATTGGTTCTCTTTTCTTTGCATGTTTACGTGTAGCTATGTCTAAATTCCACCAAGCTAGAGGCTGGCTCCTGAGCTTTTTGTTTGCTTATCAGGGGTATCAACCTTTATAGGGCCTGGATTGGGACAATCTTTAGCAATGTGGCCTTACCCTTTGCATTGACTACATAAGGGCTTATAGTCCATGGACCTTCTATGGTTTGGACAATTTGGGGATACACGACCATTTTCTTTGCATTTGTAACATTCCACTTTTGATCTTTAACCACCACCAGATTGTCTTTTTCTGTAACTTTGAGTGGGAAATCTCCTTAGACCAAAGTTAGGGCCCAATTCTCTAGGCTTCAATCCAATAACTTGGATTGTCATCTTGGATTCTAGTAAGTTGAACATTGGTTTCTCATCTTTCTTCCTTCTTTAATGCATCTCCTTTAGAGAGAAGATGTCTTTTGTATGGTTCTTTCTTAGGCAGTAAGAGCATGATGCTCCAAAGATAGTTGGCTTTTGGGTACATTCAATGGACAAATATCTCAGGCTAATGGCACTTTTCGCACCAGGTATTCGATTGCATCATATCTCTTCCTGCTTGTGTAGTACTGGATGTGCTAGTAGTATTGATTTTCAGTGTTTGCAATTGTTTTGTGATCATGTCCATCAGCTCTTTCTTGATGCTTGCAATTGATTTGGACAAATAGTCCTTCAAATTTTCTCCTCTTAGAGTGCTTGGATTAGGGTTTTGGGGAGTCTCTATAATCATCACATAGACTACTTGGGTTGATGCAAAGGGTCCTCTGTTTTGATTCTAATTTTTAGCTCCTATTGGGGTTGTTGGTTTTGCTATTTCTAGTTGGTAGGGCTCCACTGTTGTTGTTGATTTGCCATTGGAGAAACTTTAGAGTGTCCCAATGGTGTATGATGTAAAGAACTCTCTATCTATCGACTTCCAGTGGGTTACCAATTGGACAAACAGAAGATTATGAGTGCACCGAGCACCCCATGTATCTTGATGTTATGCATTCACAAACAAGTCCAAGCTCTTTTTCTTCTTATTCTCGTGAACCTCCATTGACCATGACTCTTGAAGCTTCTTCACAATCTCCCACTTAATGATGTTTGGAAATTCTTCATTGAATGCTAAATCTTACATTGATACTCATTCTTTCTGTTTGCTCTTTAGTTTTGTGAGAAATAGTTGGCTATAGTGATAAGGGCACCAACTTCATGTACCTCTGACATTTACACGCCTTGATTATACTCGCCTGTGTCAAAGACTGCCTTCAAACGACCTTCCTCGAAGAAAATTTCTCGATCATTGGATGCTCTTTTAGAGTCAACGACCCAAGATGCGGAGCTACCCATGGATTTCCTAGTTTCATTGTCTGCCCCATCTATGGCCACTTCCTCATCTTATGGATCTCTTCATTCTTCTGATTTTCAACCAGAGTATGACTTGCACACCTAGGACATTAGTTCTCCCGAATCATCCAATTCCAGTCCATCATCCTTGGCTGCTCCTGATGTTGCTACAACTTCAGTGTATCTTTCATCCTCGGAATCACCTCTTGAATGCACTCGCCTCTTGGCTGATATACTGGGATTAATTAATCATGCTACTGCTATTGAAGATCTTTTTATTGAGGAGCAACACCTTCAATATCTTTTGGATGATGGTTCTGTTTCAGTACAGGATGCCATGAATTCTCATGAGGCAACTCTATGGAAAGAAGATATGCATTTTGAGATGCACTCATTGCGCACTAACAACACATGGCAGTTGGTCCCTCTCCCTCATGGCCGGCGTGCAATCTCTTGCAAGTGGATACTTCGTCGCAAGTATCGTCTCGATGGTTGCATTGATAGGTATAAAGCCCGCTTGGTTGCATGGGGCTTCTCTCAAGAACATGGTCTTGATTACACAAAAACTTTTTCCCCTACTTTGAAAATCACTACCTTCAAGATGCTCTTGGCAATAGGCACACAATATGACCTAGAAGTGCATCAAATGGATGTCCAAACTGCCTTCTTGCATGGGCATTTGGAGGAGGAAATCTATATGGATCAACCTCCCTATTTCAAGGATCCTAATCATCCCAAGCATATGTCTACTTATTTGTTCTATATACGATCTGAAATAGTCCCCTCAGCAATGGAATGCCCGGTTTAGTGGTGCCATGGCTCATGCAGGATATACTCATCTGGTTAGTGATGTTTCAATCTACATTAGGGAAGCTTTTGGTGAGATTCTTATTCTTGCTCTGTATGTTGATGATATTTTATTGCTCTCTTTCTCCATAACCCTGTTGAATCAGGCCAAATCAGATCTCTGCAATAACTTCTCCACCATGACAGATGGGGGGGAGCAAGGAAATGTGGCAAAAACTCTCAACAATGCCTTATGGAGCTCAAGGGGAGCAAGGAAAGGTGACACTTTGCTTAGCAAAAATATTTGACTCTCTCCATATGCCTACAACCTTGAGATAGCACTAGTCCACATTAAGCCTTTAATTGTGAGAGCTCTACATAGTAAAGGTATTACCACATGGGTAGATCTATGGGATGCCCAGTCAACAAAATGAAAGCCTTTGGTGCATGTCATTGAGCATCACCATTTGAGCGAGAAGAAAGTGGATTAGCTGATGACAAGTATCCAACAAGTGAAAGATGAGTAGCCCACTTCACCTGTCAGGCTAGAGGACTCAGCTCTCAAGGACTTGGCGAATCTCTGGAGTAAGTCTTTGTGGCAGTGCAAGGTAGCAATGTTGAGATATCGAGCTCCACTCGTGATATGCCAGGGTGATTGTTGTGCATTTATGTCACCAACTTGTCAGTTGCAGATGCGGTTGGTACACCGCCCATGAATAATAGCTAGATGACAGCTATCCTTATCTATTCTAGTTCGTGGCTCAGTTAGTATGCCACTTTAGTTAGTTGAGTTTGGTTTGAGACCCATATATAGGGTTCTTCTATTTCTATGTACTTGAGTTCTTTTTGGCTTACACAACTAAGAAGAGGAAAACTGTTTTCAGCCTCCACCTTTGTGTGTATTCCCCCAATGTGCAAGCAAGAAAGCTACAAGTGAGACTCCTTCCTTCTCTCCCACAATCTTGACATGGTATCAGAGCCTTGTTTGTGGTAAGGAGCTCAAGAAAGCAAACCAAGTTCGTGGTGTTCTGGTAAGAGGACCAGTGTTGCTTTCATTCTTCTGTTTTGGGAGCAAGTCTCTGCAGGTCCCACAGCCGGAAAGTGCAAGAGTGCATTGTCTCAGGTTGAGATGCCCTTCACGGTGAAGCAAGAGGGTAGTATATGCTGTGGGCAAGGGCTTTAGCCCTTGGCGACCCTGTTTTTTTGATTTGAGGCCATTTCGGGGCCTGTTTTGGAGGCAGAAGTTTTCTGCACGTACTCAGGAAAAGGCCCAGTTTTATGCTGTGCGACCACTATTCTACAGATCGGTGAAAAGTTAATGTAGAAATTGCATCGTATGCCTGTGCGCAGAGACATTGGGAGTTACAGAATCATCCTTGTTGCCTGTTGATACAAAATTGTCACTAGGGAGTGACTGTGTGGTCAAATACCACTTTCGTCAGTTTTGCAGATTTGCCCTTCTGAGACTGAAGCTGTGCTCTTTGCAGTGACATAATTTTTTGCAGTGTTTTGTAATGGCGTCTGATTCTCTTTCACAGATTGTCACTGAAAAGCTTGACAAGAACAACTTCCAAGCATGGAAGTTTAGAATGACGAATTTCCTTATGGGAAAAGGATATTGGGAATTTGTTGCAAGAAATGAAGAAGAACCAGTTCTTCCTGATGTTCCCAATCAACAGCAAATGCAGGCATTTTAAGCATGGCACGAGAGAGCCAGGAAAGTTATGTACTGGCTGTCTATCAGTATTTCAGACTCTATGATTGTGCATATTCAAGATGCAAGTACGCCAAAGGAGGCATGGGATACTTTGTAAAAAATGTATAGCACAAATACGCAAGCTAAGAAGATGCAGCTCAAGCAAGAGTTGAATAATGTGCAAAGAGAAAATATGAGCATCAATGACTACCACATGAAGGTGAAGAAGATTGCAGATGCACTTGCTTCCATTGGGTCGCCAGTGGAAGATGATGATTTAGTTTCTGTGACCTTGAATGGTCTAGGAAAGGATTATGCACAGTTCCGAACATCCATTTCCGTCCGTGAAAGATTTCCTGATTTTGAGGAGTTGATTGCTCTTCTAATTTTTGAGGAGCAAAGAAATGGTGGTGCATCTTCTTCAGGAGGAACTTCAAAAGAAGCTGTCTTCTACTCAAATGCTGGAAGAGGTAGAGGCAGAGGTAGAGGAGGCCGATCTGGAGGCTGTGGTAGAAATCAGAATATGCAGCAAACTCAAGAAAACTAGTCCTATGGAGGAGGACGTGGTAACTCTAGAGGCAGGGGGAGCCAAAGAGGTCGTGGTGGATGGCAAAGATGCCAAAATGCAAATAGCAATGTTGAATGCTACTACTGTGGTAAAATGGGTTATATGGCTAAGGACTGCTATAAAAAGCAGAATGACATCATGAATGGAAAATTGCAACAAGGGAATTATGCATCTTCTAGTAGACAGGGTGATGACAGAAATGAGCATTTGTTTATGGTACAGCACATGACAAATTCTGTGATAAGTGTAGAAGAAAGAAACGATGTGTGGTATGTTGACTCAGGTGCATCAAACCACATGATAGGTCATGCAGAATGGATGCAGGATGCAAGGAAAATGGAAAAACCAAGATTTGTGGAGACTGGTGATGATACTACACATCCTATTGTGCAGATTGGAAAAATTCATTTGTCTATGCAGGATGGGGAAAAGAAATACCTATCGGATGTATTTCATGTCCCGAATATCACCAAGAACCTAGTTTTTGTTGGTCAAATGGTTGAGCAGGGCTTGCAGGTCAGATTTAACTCTCATGGATGCTTTGTTGAGGATATGAAAAATAAAGGTCGCTTGATAGCAAAAGGAAAGAAGAAGGGCAGAATGTTTACGTTGGATGTAGACATGTGTGAATTGAGTGCAGCAATGTTTGCACATGGGACCGGTGTAGTTGCAGATATTGATATCTGGCATAAACGCATTGGTCATGTTAATGTACAACGACTTAAATCAATGCAGGCCCAAAATATTATTGCAGGATTGCCAAAATTCAAGGTTGCAGAAATGCATAAGGTATGTGAAGCCTGTTAGTTTGGAAAACAGGCAAGGAAACCATTTCCTAGACATGTTCAAGAGAGTAAGAAGCCATTGGAATTAATCCACTCTGATGTGTGGACTACTAAAGCTGCATCTCTTGGAGGCTGTCATTATTTGTCACTTTTATTGATGACTATAGCAGAAAAGTTTGTTGGGTGTATTTTATGAAAAAGAAAAGTGAAGTTTTTGGGCATTTCAAAACTCTTAAAGTTGTGGTTGAAAAAGAAACAGGCCTGCAAATAAAATGCCTAAGGTCAGATGGAGGGGGAGAGTACCTCTCAAATGAGTTTTCAAGGTTCTTGTAGGAGCATTGCATAAAGCAGCAATATTCATGCAGTCATACCCCACAGTAAAATGGAATTGCAGAAAGAAAAAACAGGCATATTGGAGGGTATCTCGTGCCATGCTCAATGAAAAAGACCTGCCAGACTTTTACTGGGCTGAGGCAGTTGCTACAACAGTCTATATAATGAATAGGACTCCCATGCAGCAATACATGGTATGACTCCAGAGGGAGAGGTATACTGGTAGGAAACCATATATTTCTCATTTGAAAATTTTTGGTTGCATTGCCTACGTTCATGTGCCAGATGAGTTGAGATCCAAGTTGGATCCAAAAGTTGAGAAGTGCATCTTTATTGGTTACTCTCTGCAGAGCAGAAAGGGTATAGATGCTATAACCCTTCTACTCGTAAGTTTACAGTGAGCAAGATGTTGTTTTTGATGAGATGAGTAGCTAGTACAAACCAATAAATGTGATTGATAATGTAGATGCACAAAATGGTAATGCTGCACAGAATTCACAGCAGCAGTCATCACAAGATATTAGTGGACCTGGAGCGTCCTCTAGCAGTGGTTCACATTCGTCGCCATGGACAGGCAGATTGAGATCAGGAGAATCTTCTCAAAGCAATGTAGATAGTGGTATGTAGGTATCACTAAAAGGAAAAGAGAAGGTAGATCAGCCCATGTTTGATGTGAATGCAGGTCACTCTTATGTGGATGGTGAATCCAGTGGCTCAGAAAACAGAGTATTGATGATGTGTTGGGTATTCCTTCTATTGTTACACCTGGAGTAAGGAAGACCAAGGATGTTTTAAGAGCACCTGGGAGTGAACCTACTTTGCGCAGGTCTACCAGAGCTAGGTATCCTGTGGATAGGCTGAAATATGATGGATTTACAGCCATTCACTATGCATATATGGTCAAAGTGATACAAGAACCAGAACCCACTTCTTTTGAATAAGCCATGGGAAAAGAAAAATGGGAGAAAGCCATGGATGAAGAAATGGATGCCTTGGAAGCAAATGCTAGATGGGAATTGGTACCTTTGCCTAAAGGTAAGAATGCAATTGGCTGTAAGTTGGTTTATAAGGTGAAGCACAATGCAGATGGTTCAGTGAACAGATACAAGGCAAGACTAGTAGTCAAGGGGTATGCGCAAACATATGGCATTGATTATGAAGAAATATTCCGTCCGGTTGCAAGGATGGCAACCGTAAGAGCAGTCATTGCTATGGCTACATCAAAGGAATGGTCTTTACATCAGATGGATGTAAAGAATGCCTTCTTGCATGGTGATTTGCAAGAAGAGGTATATTTGGAGCAGCCACCAGGTTATGTGCATGATGTTCATCCTGAGTTTGTTTGCAGGTTGAAGAAAGCATTGTATGGCTTGAAGCAAGCACCTAGAGCATGGTCTGACAAGATAGGACAGTATCTTGTCACTATTGGCTTTCAGATTTCCAAGGCAGATTTCTCACTTTATGTGAGAAAAACAGAGAAAGGTATTATGCTGCTTGTCATTTATGTTGATGATTTGATTATCACAGGTGATAGTGATGAAGATATCCTTCATGTGAAAATACTATTGAAGCAGAAGTTTGAGATGAAGGATTTGGGAGAGTTGCGTTATTTCTTGGGCATTGAGGTGATTAAATCACCAAGTGGGATACGGCTCTTGCAAAGGCAGTATGGATTGGACATGCTATCCAAATATGGGATGACAGGTTGTAAGCCTATTTCAGTTCCTTTGGAGCAGAATGTGAAGCTGAGCGCAAATACAGGTGATCTCCTGGAAGACCCTACTATGTACAGATGCATAGTAGGAAGTTTGATTTATATGACTATTACCAGGCCAGATTTGAGCTATGCTGTTGGATTGGTAAGTCAGTTTATGCAGGCTCCAAGGAAACTGCATTTGGATGCGGCTAGACGCATACTCAGGTATGTGAAGTCCACATTGCAGTATGGACTACTTTATGAGACTGGGGTTCAGATATAGTTGTATGGATACACTGATGCTGATTGGGCTGGTAGTATTTCTGATAGACGATCTACCAGTGGATATGTGTTCTCTTTTGGGAGTGCTGCAGTCACTTGGAGCAGTAAGAAACAGCCTACAGTTGCCTTGTCGAGCACAGAGGCAGAGTACAAGGGTGCAGCAATGGCTGCATGTGAGGTAGCTTGGTTGCATAAGCTACTTTATGATATGCATCAGTCTACAGATGGGCCAGTTGTCATTTATTGTGACAACATGAGTAGTATACACTTGGCAGATAACCTAGTCTATCATGCTAGAACAAAGCACATTGAGGTGCATTATCACTATGTGTGGGAGAGGGTTTTACTAGGTCTTATTGATCTAGTTTATGTTAGCACAGAGGATCAGGTAGCTGACATATTTACGAAGGCATTGGGCGCGCAGAGAAGCTGCGCAAGTTCGGAGACCTGCTTGGTGTGCAGGAATTGGGATTGAGCTTGAGGGGGAGTGTTGAGATATCGAGCTCCACTCGTGATATGCCACGGTGACCGTTGTGCATTTATGTCACCGACTTGTCAGTTGCAGATGCGGTTGGTACATCGCCCATGAATAATAGCTAGATGACAGCTATCCTTATCTACTCTAGTTCGTGGCTCAGTTAGTATGCCACTTTAGTTAGTTGAGTTTGGTTTGAGACCCATATATAGGGTTCTTCTATTTCTATGTACTTGAGTTCTTTTTGGCTTACACAACTAAGAAGAGGAAAACTGTTTTCAGCCTCCATCTTTGTGTGTATTCCCCCATTATGCAAGCAAGAAAGTTACAAGTGAGACTCCTTCCTTCTCTCCCACAATATTGACAGTGACTATAAGGCTACCTCCCCTATTGTCTTAATGTGGATGCAGTCCAAGTGGGCCAACCATTTCCCAATGGCTAGAAATAGTGCATGGAAGAGGAGAGTTAGGAGAATTTGGAAGGCCATCCCCTCCTTTAAGATCAAAAGTGCTAAGGTGGAGGTTGCTATCGAAGAAGCTTCCTATGAGAGGACGTCTATCTAGTTAGACTAGAGCTTCCCCCCTATGCCCCTTTTGTGGCAAAGTAGAAGAGAATGAGAAACACTTGTTTTGGGATTGTCTACATGTGGTCCCACTATGCTAATCTAATTAGTGGTATTGTCTTGAGATTTATATGGGGTAGAAGGAACTCCTTTGTCTTCACAATGCTTGGGTCTAGAAAGCCCAAACTCATTGATTGTCAGTTCAATCAAGAAATACTTATTGTTTTGGAACCCCTTAAAGACAAGCTATGAATCTACAAGCTCTTTTACAAGAAGCTCCGTCTCTTGGCCTAGAGCCTGTTGCATCTAGATGATGTTGTATCTACTTATATTTTGAATACAAATTCATGCATTACAAAAAAAAGGTTCTTATTTGTTCGTAGTTCTTTTTCTATTTTCAATGTAATTATTGAGTGTGTTGAATTGGACCTCATTCATGTGTCAAAATTGTTTGATAGCATGTCCTTGAACATGTCTTACTCACATTAAACTTTTTCCTAAATTGTTTCAAACATGATTGCTTTCTTATACAAATAGCAAGTTAAAATAAGTATAGTCAGGTTGCCAATGTATAAAAAATTGAAGCTACTTGTAGTTTCATACAACAAACCAATTGCAAAAATTTGTTATGTATATGTGTATGATCTAGATAAATAAAGCAATCAACAATGTTAATGATGTATGCTATTGCTTCTCTTCCTTTAGCCTTGTTTTGGCCCACCATCACTTACAGTTTGTAGAGATAATCTTGTCGTCTAACACAAGGGGTGATTTACATTAGTTGATCTATCCAAGAGAAAATTAAGTTGGAGGGGAGATGATGCTATGAATACAATCTAGTCATTGCTCCAATTGCAAAGTGGAAAACCATGTTTTCATATCCCTTGTCTAATGGATGTATGTGGATATGAGAGTATTTGAAAAACCTTCTATATGAACATTGAATTTTAGAACCAAAATTGAGCCTAGTTTTATAGTAGCTAACCATCCACCTTCAATGAAATCTCAACAATCTTTATTGATCTATTAATTATTGTTCATGTAATGGCTAATATTAATAGTATTATAAGATGGGGATTTTGCAAACAAATCTAGGATTCTATACTTGGAGGGAAGGTGGGGATAACTTTTCTCACAGTAATTTTTTTGATGAGACTTGCTTAAAACAATAACTTTATTGGCCTAGATTAATTTGGTTACTTTGTCGTAGATGTAATGGATGAATTCTCACTCAAGCTACAAGTGGAACACTTCAAGAATAATAATGAAATATATGCTTATTCAAGTTACAAGCAAAACATTTGAAAACTTATTGTGTAGTACCTCGATAAATCATAAACTTATCGTAGTAACCAAATATTGCAAATTGAAATCATTTTCAAAGGTAACGATGTTGAAGGTTAGTGAGTACTCGTAGTCCAAACCATAGTTACTATTGTGGATATTCATTTGTGATATGTAGTCACGCTAACGAGACATTACCAAATTTGCTCTTAGACAAGCTTTAATTTTGCAATCTACTTGACCTTTCCAATGGAAATCTAACTTGAAAAATTATGGAAAAAGAAAATTCAATATTGTTCTATAAAGTTGAAGTATTTAATTTGTGCTTCTCAAAGGAAGCCAAAAAGTATAGTAGCTCTATTTGTGAAAGGCTTAAAAATGTTGGGCTATACACACAATAATCAGGAGATCTGAAGGGCTCTTATTAATTAAATTTGTCCCACTTTACTTGGCCATCTCTCACCTAGCTACCTCACATTTACCAACTCACCTCTTTTGTTCTAGTCCAAAATTTGTTGATAGCTCCATGATCCACATGATGCTCTAAAATTTGTAACTACATGTATTTGCAATCACCTCTCACAATAGAGGAAGATGATAGAGAAGAGGAGAAGAAGAAGAGTAAAGAGAAACTCCATACATGATTCCCTCGCTCCATATAGAGGGGCATGATAAAGAAGAGGAGAAGAAGAATAGTAAAGAGAAAATTCCACACGAGTCCCTCCCTCTCTCTCAACTCTATCCTTGGTCACTCCCTTAGCTCTATTTCTCATCACAAGGGGGTGGAGAAAGAGAAACAAGAATGGAAAAGAGATTTGCCTCTCAAGTCCCTTATATTCTTATGCATTCTCACTCTCACCCTCTCCTTCACTCTCAAGCAAGCGAGCAAAATAGATAACAAGAAGAGTAGAGACTCAAGTTTGTGCACACATGAATAACTTGCTCTATTCTTTTTCATCATCTTTTTTATACAAGAACTTAGGGTTTCCACCCCTTTTGGACATATTCGCCAAGTCATGGGCTCATGGCTTGTCTTTTACATAATAGATATTCATGCGACCACTTCCCTTTGCTCACAAAATAAGGTGTGATTCACATACAATGAATGATAGGCTCTAGGTCTCGTAAAATTCCACCAATCTAAAGGCATTATTTATTGAGACTATTCACATACATACATGTAGTTAACCATGTGCTTTGACAACATATATGTGTCTATATGTAGTAATGCATTCACATATGTGTTTTCCAAGCATACACATATATGTTTTCCAATCTTTGTGAACATTGTGTGTATGTGTGAGTGAAAATGCACATTATTGCACTAATTCTACCCATTTGGTCAATTCATATGTTAGTACAATTGTAATCTATTTATCTCACATAAGTACAATGAAAGCAAAATGTTCTTCTCAAATCCCATATAAAAAGCTACAACCTAAAGGAGCGCACATTAATGAACAATTTTTATGTGAGCATAACAAGATATAGTTTTTTGGGTAGCACTAATGCTTGCCTTTATTGGCAAAACACTAAGGGGAGTGCACTTCAAAGTACATGGCATTGTGCTTCACAATCATACTCATGATTGATCTCATGGCCACTTTGAAATCAGATATTTAAAATTTTCATGCTGACGAGGTAAGTCCATTGAGCTCTACATGCTTACCTTCATTCTTGTCTTAGGCTTATGTGGTTTGCAAATTAGTTGTATGTGTTTGTGGGGTAAGAACCATGAAGCCATCAATAGTCTATGGATCTCTCCTTAAGAGCTCCATGGTGGGAAATTTAATGTAGGGCACTCAAGCAAGGAGCTCAAAGAGAATATATAGTTATATTACTTTAGTATAATGTATGTTATATGTATACCTTACAATTTATATAATATGTGTTCTTTACACGTGATACTTGAAAAATAACATGCCTATTATATCTTAGCAAGTGAGTTCAAAGAGTTATTTGGTTGGATCAAGTTGCATGTTAATCATGTGATCTCTTAGCTTCTTAGTTGAAATAATTAAAAGAGGTATATAATAGTTAAGAGCTTTGTTTTAGGTTATATGTGAGCTTAAATACTAAGCACAATTGGTGCCTTTGCTATGACCTTCAAACTCTTTGTAGTGCTTATTAACTCATTATGGGGTCTTAACACAACTCTAGGACTTGACACATTAGCAGGGTCTTAATGTTGTCTTTTCTATCAAGCTCATCAGTGTCTACCGCACTACGACTTGGGGGTCTTAACACAGATTTTTCTATCAAGTTGGCCAGTGTCTACCCATCTAGAATTGATTTTTATTTTTGTTGTCATGCCAGTCCACCCTCGACTCAATTACATGTGAGGAATGGAGGCTTTGTAAATCCTATGGTAAGCTAACTGATGACTCAAGGTACATTGGAAGTATTTTGGGATTCTCCTTGAGCCAAGTAGCGAAGGTCTCATTGCCCCATTCATGGGCCTCCACTTCCAAAATCCAAGTAGCTTCTTTGAGAGGGTGCTCCTTCCACTTGGTGAGGTAGTCAAGTTAACCTTTGTGTTTTCGACATTGAAGGCTTGCTTCTACTTTGAAGGGGCCATTGGAATGAAGCAATGGAACGTGCCATCCCCATTGGATGTCGAGGTAGAACCTACGTGGAAGGTGTGCATGGAATGCATTATGGATGCAGATGCTTTCTAGCAAGTCTAGCTTGTAGGTGACCTCATTGACCTAGGTGATATAGTAAGGTCCGTAGTATTGATGGTTGAACTTGGGGCTCATATTCTTTGGAAGGGACATATGCTTGGAGTAGACAAGAACCATGTCTCCTTTGGTGAAGAGGGCTACCTTGCGTTTCTTGTTGGTATGTTCGGTCATGGTGATTTTGCTCCTTTTCAAACTTTATTTGGTTGTTGCATTACTCTCTCTCCACTTCTTTCAAGAAGCCTTCTACATCCTGATCTATTCTTTGGCAGCTCCTAAGGCTAAGGCTAAGAGTGTGATGACTTCTTTCCTTGTAGCTAACTCAAAGGGTTTGTAACCTATTGTTGAATGGATTGAACTATTGTAGTGGAACTCAAGCACATCAAGATACAAGCCCCAATCTTTTTGGTCCACCCTTGCATAGCTTTTGAGATAGTCTTCAATGCATTGGTTCACTCTTTTTGTTTGCCCATCTATTTCGGGGTGGAAGGATGATAAGAATCTCAACCGTATTTCTAGAGTCTTAAAGAGTTTCTTCCACATATCACTCATATGTTGAAAACACGGATCTAGAGCATGGTAGGAGCTATGGAGGATGAAAAATGAATATACAACTCATGATGACATAGACTTAGATAGAATAATTGTTACACAAGTGAATTAGGTTCCCAAGATAGATTAGCTTGGACTCATAAACACATTCTTGTGTAAAATGGACAATAAGAGTGACAACGACTCAAACTGATAGTACCATTACCTTGTTATGAGTGTCAACCAAGTACATGACTTTATAGCTTTTTGGATAGTACCACTCTCGTCACTCTGCATATGGGATTCTGAACATCTCTTCCTAGAGCATACATCATTTGTCTATCTTCTAGCCTCTTCAAGGCATACATCTAGCCTCTATGGGCAAGCATCATTTGCTATTCTTAACACCCCCCTCAAATGATGAGTCTTTACCCTTGCTAGCTTTTGCCCCCCCTTCATGATGACATGGCCCGAGAGACTAGCTCTTTTCCAGCCTAGTCAAGTTAAGGCTTGAAACTTTACATTTGGTAAGGGTTTTTATATCCACTATGGGAAACAAGATCCACTACGGGAAATAGAGATTCACTATGGAAAAAATTATTTGTTGTTAGCAGTGGAAATTTCTTTATCTTCTTCATGCTTCTTTGGTATCCTTTGCTTTTCTTGAGCTTCTTTAATCTTCTTGGACTCTTTCTTGGTCTTCATGCTCTTCATCTTTGACTTGTTCTTCATTATCTTGTGCTCTAGTCTTCTTTGTGAGGTCCTTTTGGTCTTCTTTCTCAGTGAGTTTGAGATGGGTGCATTGCTGTGACTTGACATGACGTGTTGAACTATTACATAAATCTTGGGATACATAGCTTTTGGGATTTCATATGGCTTTGATTCACAGCTTGACATTACATTGGATTTTCTTCTGAGATCATACAACATCTTGTCCTTCATTTTGCTTGCTTTGTCACTCTTCACTTTGCTTGCAGCTTCTTTGAATTTTGGGAGCTATGGAGGATGAAAAATGAATATACAACTCATGATGACTTAGACTTAGATAGACTAACTATTACACAAGTGAATTAGGTTCCAAGATAAATCAGCTTGGACTCATAAACACATTCTTGTGTAAAATGGATAACAAGAGTGCCAATGACTCAAACTGATAGTACCATTACCTTGTTATGAGTGTCAACCAAGTACATGCCTTTAGAGCTTTTTGGATAGTACCACTCTCCTCACTGTGCATATGGGATTCTGAACATCTCTTCTAGAGCATACATCATTCGTCTATCTTCTAGCCTCTTCAGGGCACACATCTAGCCTCTATGGGCAAACATTATTTGCTATTGTCAACATCATAAAGCAACCATGTTGATATGATACAATGGCTAATGGTAGACCATGTAACTTGAAAACATGCTCAATAAGAGGCAGGCTACCTCCTTGGCATTCAATAGTGAATTGGAGGGTATAAAGTGGGCTTGTTTGGAATAATAGTCCACCACTACAAAGATAATGGTATAGCCATGGGATTCAAGGAGTTCCACAATAAAATCCATGCTAATGACATCCCATGGCCAGTTGGATACTAGCATTAGTTGAATAAGCCAGCTGGCTGCTTGGAGCATGGTGCTTTCACTAGTTGGCAAGTGGGACAAGTCTTGAAATAGTCTATGACTTCCTTCTTAATGTTTGGCCAAAAGATTTTTTTTCAGAGGGTCTCGAGTGTCTTGCTTTGGCCCTTATGTCCTCATGACTTCTTATCATGCACTTCATGTAGTATAATTTTCCTCAACTCCACACTATTGGGAATGTACAATCTCTTGCCTACAATAAGATTCCCTCTTCCAAGGTATACATGTCATGAGGCGTCCTTTCAGCTCGCACTTCTTCTATGATTTTGTGCATTTCTTGGTCATGTTCTAAAGCCTCTTTAACTAACTCGAGGATGTTGCTATTAGCCACACTCATTGCTTTCAAATCGGTCTTGCGACTCAGTGCATCTGTTATTTTGTTTGTGGACCCTGGCTTATGTTCAATTTCCAAGTCGAGCTCTACCAAACAAGAAGTTGAGCCATTTGGCTTGTTTGGCAACAACTTGGGTTGGGACTGGAAGTATTTGAGTGATATGTTGTCTGTGAATACAATTGTGTGTTTGTCTTGTACATAGTGCTTCCATTTTCTAAGGCAATGAATTAGTGCTAGCATTTGCTTCTCATGTGTGCTTCATCTAGTTTTTGTGTTTGTGAACTTCTTGGACTCATAAGTTATGGGGTGCCCATCTTGCATCAAAACTCCCCTAATGCCATAATCTGATGCATCTATGGATATTTTGAAGGGCTTGGTAGAGTCTGGCACTTTGAGTATAGGGGTCTAACTCATACATTCTTTCATCAACTCAAAAGCGGCTTGTTGCTCACTTCCCCATGTGGAATTTCCATCTTCTTTGGCTAGGTAGGATAGTGGGGATATTTTTATACTATAATCCTTGACGAATCTTCTACAAAACATAATGAACCCTAGGAATTCCCTAACTCTCTAACAATCTTTAATACTGGCCACTTCTTCACTACGGTGACTTTCTTGGGGTCTACTTTGAGGCCTTCCTCGCCTACGATGAATCCTAGGAATTCTCTTACGCCCTCTCCTTGCATATCTAGTAGCATTTCATTAACTCCTTTGCCAAACATTGTATTTATATACTTGTCATAGAACTCCATGCCAAAAATGAATTCAAAGTCATCCATGGGTATTACTAAAAAATTGATCCTGGTCTTCCGTTTCCCAACTTTCACTTGTATTGCAAATACTTGCTTAACTTCCTTTGCTTATCCTTGTGCAAAATTCAATGTTAACTTGTTTGGGGCCTCGGATAATTTTACTCCATGTTTTGCTACACACTCCGATATGATAAAATTGTGAGTGGTTGCTGTATCTACTATGATTGCTTGATCCCCTTCACTCACTCTACCCTTAAGGTATAAGCATTGTATTGTTGCTACCCAAGCCACCACGCATTGGGGACATGCACTAACTGTCCCCAATCTTGGGTGGTCTAGACTCTCTTCACTTCCATAGGGTATTTCCCAGATGTAAGGGGGTTGTGGCTTCTATCCTCCATGAGTTTTGTTTTTGTTTTTTGAGCCGGGTGCCTAATCAAGCTCAAAGGTGGAAACCCGTGCCACTAGCTTATGATTTCGTTGCTTCCTTCAGGAACAAGTTCCTTGGAAGACTCTGCTTACCACCCAAAGGCATCTAGCACCCCGGTTGTTCAGGGATCTAGGTAGTGCTGGACTCTCACCAGTTAAAACCACCAATCCCAACAGATTCCCTTAAAGGGATGCCATACCCCAAGGTTGGGTGTCGGCTTGAAGGTGGTGTCTTGTTGCACCCAAACAAACACTACCCGTCGACAACATTCACTTGCTTGGGCAAGGTAGTGCTATCATTGGTACGAGTATGACCTTGCGCACAAGTTTGCAAAGGGAGGATATCATCATTTCCCTATCCTTTGAAGAATAAGGATCATGTGTGCAATGCTCCCAAGTACCTCGGCATCGTCTCGTCGAGGAATGATGCTATGAGGTGACGCCCGAGAACAATATTTGCTGAGTGTAGACAAGTGCTCACCTAGTTGGGTAAACACACCCCGCCAACCTCCCCACCAAGGACTAGCATAGCTTCATCCTCTAAGGTACTCCCCCAGGATAAAAGGTCGCAAGCTTCGCTTATTATACCCAAAATATGCCTATTACGTTCATCAGTCAACATAGGATGACAGGTGAGCACAATGTGTGCATTAGAGGTTCCTGCTTTATGAGAGTTGCACAAAGGACAGGTTTGTCGACAAGAGTGACAGTATCTATCTGCCATCTTCACACTGCCAACCCGTGCCAGGCACAAAAATCGTTCCTCCATAGCCTTGATGTTCTTTGATAGGTTGGCGTGAAAGAGGTAGTTCCTTGAGCATTTGAACTTGCTCTTGTTAAAAGAGGAAAGCCTCAAACACTCATGCTACCATTCCCATTTCTTCTAGGTATGATGTCTTACAGCAAGTAGAGGTGCTTCAACGACATACCTTTCTAGCCAATGCTTGGTCCTAGAGGTCCACATCCATTTGTGGACTTTCCCAGTAAATGACAACGGTTTTGCAAGCTCACGAATCCACATATTGAGTCCTTGGTACTTTTCCAAAGCATGCACACGTTTCCCCCACAAAACGTTGGTATAGGGGGGGTATGAAGAAGGGTAGCTCCCCCAACTGCTGTCAACTTAGCTTCGTTGCCAAGAATCCACTTCATCTTGGTGACCACTAGTGTCTCCAATGGCTGAAGGAGTGCTTGACAATGACCTCCCATATCTTAGCTCCATACGTAAGAATCGGAAGCATGCACACCTTGAAGACATTGAGTCTAATCCACATAGGGATCAAACGGAAAGAAAGGCCTTGTAGTAGGTGTGAAGGTTCTTGTGACCCTTCTCAATCCTGTCTCAAGTTATTATCTCAATTGAGAATTCACTATCCAAAACGATGCCTAGATAAGTGTATTTCTCACAGACTTTGATCCATTCAGTCCATAAGTACAATGGCTGATCCCTCAAAGATTGTAAGTTCCTGAAGAAGACCTTGACGTTGCATTTCGATAGACCGAAGCTCATTTCCCACTTGGTAGCCCACTCATTCAACATGTTTAACATTGCTTGCAGCTCCTTGTGGGATTTTGTCCTCCATAAGCACTTGTGGTTGTTACCCTGGACCCACTTGTTAAGGCTATGTCTTCCATGGGGCATCTATTTTGGTAGTGTGGTCCCTTGCACTTGAAACATCTAACCCCTATGGGCGGTTGAGACTTGGGGTCTCCACCATGATGTGTTCAAACTTGCAGACCTGTAAGATGTACTAGGGGGTTGGTTTGTAGTAGTTATTTTTTTCCCACCATCCAAATGCTCCTCTTAGTACCAAGGTTAATTGCAATGTGGTTGGGGTTATGCATGAGATTTGACCCCGAATCTCCAAGGTGGGGCCTCTTGGGGGTTGGGTCTCAAGGTCCAAGGGTTGGTGGTATTGGTGTTGAATCTAGCTTGACTCCCTTGGGTTGTCCTCCCTTCCAAGTTTACTAATCTTTCAACCATTCTCATGGCCTTTGCCAAACTAGTTGGTTCTTGTCTTTCTTGGCCCACTCTTACAAGCCAAATAGGAATCCATGTAACTTTGTCTCTATGTCTATGCTGGGTAGTTGCAGCATCAACTATCTGTACTTGCTAACATAATCCTTCATCTTCCCTTATGCTTGCTTGAGATTTCTCCACTCATCTCTAACTTTGAATTTTCCCATCTTTGAGATGAAGTAGTCTTTGAGTTCCTCTTGAAGTTCCTCCCATGAGAAAGTGCATCCTTGCTCCTGTTCCAGTAGGTACCAACTAGCAGCATCCTCTTCTAGATGGATGGCTGCCCCTTCTCCCTTCCTATCTTTAGTGTTTTTAGCATACTTTTAGTATCTATCTACTTACGCAATCCATTTTTTTAAGATCGGCCCATCTCTCTCTCCCTTGTACTTGGTGGGTTGAGGCATCTTGAACTTGCCATAGTCATCTTTTGAACTTTCACTCTCCTCATCATCCTTATTAGTTTGACTCTTGTCTTTCTTCTTGTCCTTCTTCTTGCTTCCTACTTTAGCTTCCTTGTCCTTGTCTTTCTTTGTATCTTGAGTTCTCCTAGAGGTTCCCTATCTACTAGCTAGCATATCTACCAATCTATCCACCTCTTCTTGTAGTTTGTGTCTCTTCTCTTCTTCCTGTTTTTGTATTATCACCCACTCCCTATAACCATGCTCCACTTCAAACTTTCTTCTATTTTCCTCCTCTTCTTCCTTCATTTACATATTCCTCCAAGTTGAGTCTAGCAAGCTTGACATGCCCCCCAATTGCCTCTCTAGTTTAGCTACTTTTTCTTCCTAAGCTTCTCTCCACTCTTGACCTTAGCTCATCTTCCTCTCTTCAACCACTGGGATGGGTGCATTCTCTTCATCATTGTCATCCATATTGTTGTGGGGAGCCACATCTCAGCTTTGGTGTTGTCAATGTGGTGAAGTTGTGATTTGCCTTCAAATGGCAGTTGTGTGCCACAGGGAAGCCGCATCACATCTTCAGATGGTGACTTGTGTTTGGGTCATCGTGCTAAGGGTCATCGGACCAGGGGACATCGTGACGGGGGTCAATGCAACGTGGAGCAGCATGCTATGGGGCATCACAACATGGAGCATCATGACGTGGGTCGTCATGACACGATTTGGGTGATGGGTCTTCTCTCCTACTTCGAAGAGCACTCCTTCACTCTGAGCAAGAGTTGCTCTAATACCAAGTGTAATGCACTTGTACTCAATCACTCACTCAACGTGGCACAAAAGGGTAACATGATATGTGAGAGAAAGGTGTACTCTTGTATTGTTCAATGAAAGAAATGGTACAACATAGCCACATCCCAAGTCTACACCCTCGTAACACTACACATGCGAGGGCTCACCACAAGGTATAGGGAATCACACGTAGAGTGGAAACCTAGCAGGGCTCATAGTCACTATTGCATTGTAGTCTTATTTTTTCTAGAGGTGCCAAGGTCAGCAACCTCTACCCTTTGCTTGTTTCTGGGTCTATTATGTTTTGGAAGACCGTGGTTGTGACCAATCTTTTACGTGTATCTTTATGCCATTGTCACCTTGGATACATGTCTTTAAAAAAAACAAAAGTACTAATCCATTTGCAATATCTCCTACCATCGATTATTCTTTTTTTGATTCATGTGATCATTATTTCTATTGAGATGGCAAGCTCAACACGTGCAGATATTGATTAAGGACCTCTTGGTTAGATGGATCCACACATTTATACTTAGCACATCTAGGGTCATTATGATCCTCACATGGTCACTAACTTATCACTTATTATATTTGGTTTGTTACACCTACCTTGAATTGGCATAGTTATAGTACTAGTTGATTAGTGTAGGCAATTATGCATTGTTTGACTTACTAGGCCACTTTCCTTTGTATTGTATCTTATCTATACTTTGTAATTATATTGTGAGAAGAAAAAGAAGAAAACCCAATAAGAAAATGTTTTGGCCTCTATCTCTCTTTTGGTGTTCTTGAGTGAGCTTCGTCTTGTGTCTATGATGCGAGTTCAGTGCAATAGCTCAAGCAAGTCCCTTTATCACGTGATTCATAATATGGTATCAGAGTGGCACCATTGAGAGAGGCCAGTTTCGAAGACAAAAGTTGTTGAGAAATAACAAATGATGTATGCTCCAAGAAGAGATGTCCTAAATCCCATATGTACATTAAGGAGAATGGAACAACCCAAATTCTATAAAGCATTATACTTGACTATGGAATGAATACAATATCATGATGCTTTGTACTTTCACTTAGTATCTTGTCAGTGTCAATTCATTACACAAGATTGTCTTTAAGAGTCCAAGCTAATCTATCTTGGAACCTAATTCACTTGTGTAACAGCCGGTCTCTCTTTGTCTATGACAACACGAACATAGTCTTCATCTTCCAACCTCCATAGCTGCCATGCTCTAGATCTGTGATCGTTAACATAGTATTAGAGCCTGGTCGGGCATGGTCTAGCTCATCTCCATCTCTTCTTAGCTCAGATTGAGTGTTGGATCTCATCTCCAACTTCATTTACATTTCTACCTTCAATAAAGCTTCCATGGCAGCCATAGCCAATAGTACCATGTCAACTTGAATCTTTTATATCTCTTTCCATAGGCCAAATTTCTCTATACTTCCTTCTGGAGAAGTGTTTTCTTGCTTCTAGAGCTCCTCCCTTGCACCTCAAGCATTGACATTGAGCAAGTATAGCCTCAAAATTGCATGTTTTCAAAGTTGCTGCCATACTTGTGTCTGTGGATAGCAACACCTACCTTACTTGGAGGAGTTGGATCTCCACATACATGCTATATCTCTCCAAGCTCTCTTTTGAAGAAACATCTCTAAACTTCTTGTGCTCTTACCTAGTACATTACAGTGGGATATTGTTGCTTCTTGGCTCCAACATTAATGAAATTTGATGCGCTGCCTTGAAATGTACATGTTGGTCGTTCGTATGCTTTTCACTCCCTGCACGGAACACAATGCTTACCAAGACCATAGGGCTTTGGAAGCTTGGGTCATAAGTTTATTCCTCATCAGATGATTTGTGATATGAATGCGCCTGGAAATTGCACCAATCGAAAAATCAGTCGCCTGCCTATGTAACCCTAATTCCACCATATCTCATTTACACTAAGAACTCATAAAAATCCTCATTTTTCTCACTCCACTATCTGCCACCTTGATTTGAGTCTTAACTCAGTCTCCATCAAAGACTTCAGTAAGAGGAAGGTTTGAGAAGCCTAAGCATCAACATCAAGTTTAACATCAAGGTTTTCATTCAAGACATAGTATCTATTGATACTCAAATAGTGCTTCTTGGCACTTGAGTTTTCAGCTTACTCAAAAGTAACTCACCTTTTGATTCCTCTTTCGAAGATTATCCTCAGTTTGTGTAATGATTTAAAGTCACATTGATCAAATCCCTTGTTAATCTCAATCTTCTTGTAAAAGGATGGACACTATACAAGAATTCTCGTGGTAAAACCTCCTCCTAAGATGACTGAACTGGAGCAAATAACAAAGTTTAATGGTGAAGGTTTTCACGCTTGGAAGGAGAAAACCATATACCATCTTATGAGGAAAGACCTTTGGGATCTTTTTGAAGAAGATGATGTAGATGACAAGAAAGAAGATGCTAAAGAGGAAGATGCTGCAGAAGACCAACCTAAAACAAAGGCATGGAATAAGATGAACAACAGAGCTCTAGGTATTATTGCCTGGGGTCATTCAGATGATGTATTACACCACATCTCTGGCATCAGGGATGCAAAGAAGGCATGGGAAGAACTTGACAAGATCTTTGGTACACAAGCAAAGAACTCAAAGGTAAAATTACTTATGCAGTTTTATAAGTTGGATGTAAAAGACAGTTCATCTATGACTGTACACATCAACAAGTTCAAGAGCCTTAAAAATTAGCTAGCATTTTAGAAAGAACTTTGATGAGGATGAGGCAATAGCAATGCTACTTGTCAATGTTAATCATGAACCATATGAGAATCTTGTTTCAATACTAAGTAATGTTCCTAGTCTCTCACTAAAAGATATTGAGCACTCTCTCCTTGATGAAGAGAACAAACAAAAGAACAAGAATGCAAAAGATGGTATTCCATCATCTAGGAAAAATATCTTATACACCAAAGGAAGAAGTCAAGGATTCAACACTGACAACAAAAGTTGGATGATATGTCATTATTGTGGTAAGACTGGCCATATAGCCTGTGAATGTTTTCACAATAAAAGAACACTATAGATGCAGAATGACCATCACCAGAACCAATTCATGAATGAAGAAGAAGGAGAAGATGCTTCCGCTACCAGCAACAACTCTGGTAGATTGTTCTAAGGAATTTGTGCCCATAGTGGATCTCTATGTTTCCCTTAGTGGATTTTCTTTGTAAAAACCCTTACCAAAGATGTAAAGTTTCAAGCTTTAATTTGACTAGGCTGCCTATGAGCTAGTCTCCCTGGCCATGTTATCATGTAGGGGGGGCAAAAGCTAGCAAGTGTACGGACTCATCATTTGAGGGGGGCTGTTGAGAAATAACAAATGATGCGTGCTCTAGGAAGAGATGTCCTAAATCCCATATGCACAGTAAGGAGAATGGAACAACCCAACTTCTATAAAGCATTGTACTTGACTATGGAATGAATAGAATATCATGATGCTTTGTACTTTCACTTAGTATCTTGTTAGTGTAAGTTCATTACACAAGATTTTCTTATGAGTCCAAGCTAATCTATCTTGGAACCTAATCCACTTGTGTAATAGCCAGTCTCTCTTTGTCTATGACAGTATGAACATAGTCTTCATCTTCCAACCGCCATAGCTACCATGCTCTAGATCTATGATTGTTAACAAAAGTAAAGGAGAAGGAGCAAGGATTCAAGCAAGCAAGCATTCGGTAAGAAACTCATCCAGTATCTCTCTCTTTCCCTTAAATAGTGCTTATGGAGGCACTAGAAGCTAGATAGAGCAAAAATCTCAGATTGATGTTTGTGAGATTTGATGTGCAAGGAGAACAATGCATATTTGGCCATTTGAGACCATTTTAGATCCTGTTTTAGCTCCACAAGGTTGCAGACAACAATTTCAAGATATATTTAATTTCAACTATATTGGTTGCTCTCTAGTACACAGGTTATAGATTTCAAATCCATAAGTTTTGAGGTGTTTGCAAACACAAGGTTTATCTATGAACAAGTTACAAATTGTATGTATTATTGAGAAGTTAGTGAATAAGACTGCCCGTTCTATTGATGTACGCATTTTATGAAAGGTTGTAAGCAGAAAACTTATTTGTTTTCTAGTACTCAGTTTTGTCATAATGGCTAAGAACAATGAAAATCCTATCATCGAGAAGCTAAACAAGCACAATTATCCATCATGGAAGTTTCATGTGACAAACTTCTTTATTGGAAAATGACTCTTTGAGTTTGTTTTAAGTGAAGAAAAGGAACCAATGCAAAGTGATCCTATGATTGCAGAAGAATTAAAGGCATGAAAAGAATGGAATGCAAAAGACAGAAAGGTAATGTATTGGCTATTTATAGTCATTGATAATACTATGCTGGGGTATATCAAAAATGCAAAAAGTTCACATGTAGCTTGGATAACATTCGAGAATATGTTTTCAATAAATACAAAGGCACAAAAGATTCAAATCAAGCAAGAGTTGAAAAGTTTGAAGAAAGAGAATATGTTTGTAAATGAGTATTCTTTGAAGGTGGTAAACATTACAGCTGCCTTAGTAACTGTTGATGCAATGCTTGATGATGATGATTTGGTTTCATCTACTTTGGGTGGCCTTAATATAGGCCTAGAAATCTTTTGTTATTTCTATGTGTGTATAGAAGCCGCTTCCATGACGAGTTGGTCTCTCTCATGATCATTGAAGAGATCAATATTGTGAATCATTTGAAAGAAGTGGTAAATAGGTCCAAGAATTTACTCAAGTTTAAGAAGGCGACATGGTAAATTCTCTTTGAGAGATCATGGTATGGATTGTGTGCTGGTGGTAACTAGCAAAAATAGTTTGGTTATGTATACATTTCGGGAGGCTATGGTAATTCTAGAGGTAGAGTGAGCTCTAGAGGAAGAGGTGGATGGGAAAATAAAGTCTCTAGTAATTTTGGTATTGTCTGTCATTATTGTGGAAGAACAAGTCATACTGTAGCCCATGGTTTTGATAAGAAGGGTGACATTTGCAATTGTAAGTTGTAGCAAGAAAATTATCCATCGCCTTCAAGACAAAATGAAGGTAAAAATGAGTGTTTGTTTGTCATGCAACATATGATATTACATAAAAGGGGGACATGTGATAATGTATGATATATTAATTCAAGTGTATCTAATCATATGACTAGCCATGATGAATGGTTTGGAGAGACATAGGACTTACAAAGTCTAGGTTATGTAGAGATAGGTGATGATTCATGCCACCCAATTTCACATATAAAAAAAGTTTCTTTGCCCTTGCATGATGGTCAAACAAAGTATTTGTCAAATGTTTTTTACATGTGCCATCCATCACAAAGAATTTGGTATATGTTAGTCAAATGGTAGAGAAAGGGCTACAAGTTAGATTTAATGCAAAGGGTTTTTGTTGAAGACTTCAACTAAGTGCAAGTTGGTTGCAAAAGAAAGTAAAGATGGCCACATATTTCCTTTGGATAATGGAACTCTAGCTATAAATGTTGCTATGTATACTAAAGGAAAAGGTGTGGTTGTAGGCATTGAAATATGGCACAAACGCATTGTGGATATGCAAATCTCCAAAGACTAAAATTAATGCAATTAAAAGGGTTTGGTTACAAGTTTGCCTACATTCAGAGTGGCAAAATTACATGAAGTATGTGAAGCATATCAGTTTAAAAAAGCAAGCAAGGCAATTGTTTTTGCATGAGAGAGATGTAAGCAAGAATATACTTGATGTTGTGTATACATATGTTTGGGGGCCTATCCAAAATTTCTCTCTTGGTGGCATTAAGTATTTTGTTACATTCATTGATGATTGCTTTAGAAAAATCTGGGTATACTTCATGAGTTAAGAAAGAAATTGGACCCCAAGGCTAAAAAATGTATTTTCATTATATACTCTACTAAATAACAAGGGTATCATTGTTATAACCCTATTAGTGGTGATTTTCGAGTAAGCATGGATGTTATTTTTTATGAGATGAGTAGTTAGTATGCATCTAGTGAAGATGCATTGGATGATGTCAATGATCATGATAGTCTTGTGCAAGCAAAAAGCAAAGATCACGGACTCTTAGTGGACCAGAGATGTCATTTGGTAGTAGATCTACAATTAGTCCTTAGTTTGGGAGATTGAGCAGCCCCACATCTTCACGTACATCTAGTAGTATTGCACAAAATGACAAAGGAAAGAAGAAACTGTCATGTGGTAATAATGCATCTACTAGTCATGCAATCCTTGATGGAGACTCTAGTGTCTTGGAGACCTTGGATGATTCCTTCAATCTCAAGAAACCAAGTGTATAGAGAGCACATGGTAATGTAACAACTCCATTGAGTGATCTAGTGGTATGCAGACTTAGTAGGGTGAGATATCCTATTAGAAGATTTGGTTTTGAGGGTCATACATCTCACCATTATGTTTATATAGTAAAGATAGTTAAGGGTGTTGAATCCACTTATTTTGAGGAAGCTATTGATCATGTTCATTGGGATATAGCAATGGATGAGGAGATGGCTATATTAGAGGCCAATAGGACTTGAGATCTAGTATCATTGCCTAAGGGCAAGAAAGCTATTGGTTATAAGTGGGTCTATAAAATAAATCATAATGCAAATGGTTCTAGCATCAAGTATAGAACAAGCAAGTTACAAAGTGCTCTGCATAGACGTATGGCATAGATTATGAAGAGACATTCAATCCAATTGCTAGGTTAGCAGTTGTTAGATGTGTGATTGCTTTGACAATAGCAAAAGGTTAGAGTATATAGCAAATGGATATAAAAAATTCCCTTTTGCATAGTGATTTGCAAGAAGTTGTATGTATGAAGCAACTAGTAGGTTATGAGGATTAGAGTATCCCACATATGTGTGCAGGTTAAAGAAAGCACTCTATGGGATGAAACAAGCACCTAGAGCATGGTTTGACAAGATCGGAGAGTATATTTTCAACATTGGGTTTTATATTTTAGATGTAGATCACTCATTTTATATGAGATAGGGTGATGTAGGTTTGGTCGTCAGTCATCTATATGAATGACTTGATTATTGCAAGTGATAGTGACAATGGGATTACTAATGTTAAGGACCTTTTGAAGAAAAATTTTGAGATGAAGGATTTGTGTGAGCTGAGGTACTTCCTTAGCATTAGGTGATCAAATGTGTTGATGGTATATGGTTGTTTCAAAGGCCGTATGGCTTGGATATGTTATCCAAGTATGATATGACAACATGTAAGCCTCTTTTAGTGCCATTGGAGAAAAATGTAAAGTTGAGTACTGATGTTGGGAATGAGATAGAAGATCCTACTAAGTTCAAGAAGATAGCAAGAAGTTTTATTTATATGACTATCATAAGGCCAAACTTGAGCTATCCTATTGAACTTGTAAGTCAGTTTATGCAAGTACCTAAGAAGGCTCATTTGGATGGAGTTAGATGTATATTGAGGTATGTGATGTCCATCTTACATTATGGGCTTCTTTATGAGGCAAGTAAGGATGTGCAAGTGTTTGGATACACAGATGCAAATTGGGTTGGTAGCAAATCTAATAGAAGTTCTACCATCGAATTCATGTTTTCCCTTGGTAGTACAGCAGTTCCTTGGAGTAGCAATCAAGTATAGAGGTGCTTCTATGGCAGTGTGTGAGATGGTATGGATGCAAAAGTTATTGGGTGATTTGGACGTGCAAGGAGACGGTCCCATTGTCACTCATTGTGACAACATGAGCAGTATACAATTCACCTAGGAACCCAATGTTCCATACTAGGATAAAACACATTGAGATCCACTACCATTTGTGAGACATAAGGTACTTACAAGAGAGATCGACATAGTATATGTCAACGCATAGGATCAAATAGTTGACATTTTCACAAAAGCATTGGGTGCACAAAAGCTTTGAAAATTTTGAAGCTTACTTAGAGAGTCATAGAGATACAATTGAGCTCCAGGGGATTTGTTGAGATGGCAAGCTCAACATATACTAATCAATAGAGAGATAGATTGGCTTGGATTGAGGGGGAGTATTGTGGGAATAAAAAAGAAAAAAAAACCATATGGAATATATTTTTGTCCCCCATCTCTCTTCTTTTGTGTCAGGAATCGCATGGTGGGGAGTCTTGCTTGAGCTACTATGCCAAACACACACCATACACATAAGAGGAAGCTCACTCAAGAACACAAAAAGAGAGATGGAGGCCAAAACGTTTTCTTATTGGTTTTTTCTTCTTCTCTCATACACAATACAATGTCCACAAAATATAGATAAGATACAACATAAAGTAAAGTGGCCTAATGAGTCAAAAAGTGCATAACTGACTATACTAATCGACTAGCACTATAACTATACTAGCTGTAGAGGTAGGTGCAACAAACTAAATATAATAAGTGATAAGCCAATGGGGCCATGTGAGGATCATAACGGCCATCAACGTACTGAGTGTAGATGTGCACACCCATCTAGCCAAGCGGTTTATCATCAATGTCTACATCTTGTTGAGACTTCCATCTCAACACTCCCTCTCAACCTCAACTGTATCTTTGTAACTCTAAGTAAGCTTCAAAGTTTTTGAAGCTTCTTTGCACCCAATGCCTTTGTAAATATGTTAGCAATCTCCTACAAGTACCCTCTCTCTCACAAAATGGTAATGCACTTCAATGTGTTTTATCCTAGCATGGAACATTAGGTTCCTAGCTAAATGTATGGTGCTCATGTTATCACATTGAATGACAACGGGACCATCTCCTTGCACATCCAAATCACCAAATAACTTTTACAGCACGTATTTCCTCATCCTATTGTACTCTATGTGCATGGTGTAATTTTCTCATTTTTTATTGTACTCCTCATTAAGGCACATTTGTCTATAAGAAGGTCACCTGTGCCTAGCCACCTACATTTACTTGTATACAATATCCACACACTTATACACTACAAGTGGCAGGCACCCATCACTGTCACTTTACTCTTTATTATTTTAGTGACAATACAATAAGGAAAGGTAGGTCACATGTTATTACTATTGGAGTTTCCACACACGAGTCTCTCTCTTATTGCTTGAACCTCCATAGCTCTTACTCTCTTCTTACTTCTGACCATGCTTCCACCTACTCCACTTTTCACTAGATACAGCAAAGCTTAATGGTCTACGAAGAAGGTGACAGTAAAATTTGTTGCCAGCCTACATCATGCCAAGTCCCTTATGTTTTGTGGTTGAGTAATCCATTTATGTTTCTATGAACTACTAACTTGCAAAGCTCACAAGAGAACCCATGTTGTGTTATTCTTGCTGGCAAAGTACTACTTCAATGGCAATTTTGCATGCATCAATATGCACATGGAAGGTAGATTTCCAATTTAGGGCTCATGAAATAGGTGTACTAATTAGAGACTTTTAGCATATTTGATGAGAGTTGATATTTCCTACACTCTTGCAAGACTATTCAAAGTTTCTCTAAGCATGCATCGAATGAGGAATTAACAAAGAGATGATCCACAAACACTTCAAGGTATTTTCAAAGCATATCCATGAAGATCATACACATTAGGTGTTGAAAAGTTACTAGTATATTTGTCAACCTAAAGAACATGAAAATATATGCAAACAATCCCCATTCAATGGCAAAGGTGGTCTTGTGCTAACTATCAAGATGAACATGTACCCTGCAAAGACATCAAAGAAGCTATAGACCTCATTGCCTACCACATGCTCAATCATGTGTTTAGTGTAAGGCAATAGGTAGTGGTCTCTCTTGGTAGCTGCATTCACTTTCTTGTAATGTATGCATACTTGGGTTGGCTACTATTTTGTCTACCATTTGTCAATCTAAGTTTACATTTTTTGCCTCATGCTCTTGTCTTGGGTAACATGTCGATTATAGAATTTGGCACCTACTCAGCTATTTGAGCTTCTTGCACACATTTTTTGACCTCGTTGATTATTTCCATTTATCTACATTGGGATACTCTCTTCAAGGCCACAACTTTTAAGTTTGAGGAGTATTATTAGCACTCTCAACACTAGATACAACATTGTTGGTCGATGTTATGGTAACCACTTTGATTTGCAACATTAGTTTCTTCACTTCTTTCTTTTTTTTCATATTTGTACTCTTTTTCCTCTTCTTGGAACTCTTTTTCTCTAAAATGGATTTATTAATAGTTCTAAAATGTTGATGCCAGTCTTCTTACTTTGAGCTCTTATAATAATGTTAACAAGTATCAGTATGGTATCCTTATCATGATCATCTCTACTCCAAAGACCATGAGAGGATTGATGGAATGATGGCATTGCTCTTGCTAGCTTTCTATGTAGTACAATCAATATACATGTGCATTATACCACATTTAGGTCACCATTGATTTGCTTAACCATCCTTTAGCGGTTCAATTTTTTGTGGACATCTTGAGTACATGTATCTAGATTGTCCACAGTTCCAACATTCAATGGGATCCTTAAACTACATGAAAGCTCTTCCTTTTTCTCACCCTAACATCATAACGGTATGGATTGGAATCCATGAGATTTATCTTACCATCCTTATCGTCAATTATGTATGTGTTCATGTATTCCTCTTCTTTGGTCAGCTCCTCTATAAAGCAAACTAGGGTGTCACTCAGACGATGAGTATTAAGTTGGGGATGGGAGTCAATGTATACTTGGAGGATTGTTCTCTACTCTCTATGCTAATGGTTTCTATTTAGTGGGAGTTGGCAAGGCTAACTATAGAGGCCTAAGATAGTATGGTGTCCTATTATGTTGAAATATGGATTGTTAATAAATAGGTTCACCTAAGGTAAGCATCTAGGAGCTCAATAGCAAGTTGTTTTGTGTCCAATACATTCATAATTTGCACAACCTCGAGGGGGTCTTAAATACTCATATGGGAGGTTGTCACCCCCACAATGCACACATTAAACGTTATGTTGCTATAGGTTCATGAGCCATACAATGAGGTTGTCCCCATATCTAGCCTATGCAAACCACTGGATGAACAACTCTTGAGGTTAGAAAAACAATTTTTCTCATTAGGCAGCAAGCCTTATGAACCATGTTTTGCCTTTTTCACTCAAGAAAAGTCCAAAGGCCTTAGCCTTCTTTTTGTCGATAATGACATTGTGTGTCACACATTCTCAAATTGTTGTATGAAGCTATAAGGGTCATCCCTTACTTTGTACTTTTCTATTTGCTTAGTCACCCAAGGGTTCCCTTAAGTTTTGTCTACCCTTACTTCACTGGTTTCTTTTGATTTCAATCAAAACTCTTAAAACCCTAATAGTGCTTCATGCTAAAAAAGGTTTCTCCTTTCTCCAAGCAAAGTGTTTAATGTGACCAATGTTACATAATTGTGCATTTTTGCTCAATCAGGTTGTTTGCTTTCTAAACAAGTACCAATTATTCAATCATCAAGCAAGTAATTTCAATTTCTCACTTCACTTTTTAATCTTCACAAGAGAATGAGCACATGCAACAACTCTCTCTCCAGCACCTCATGGTTCTATAGTGTATATCATGACAGTAAGAGTCAATGGTGCAACTCTAATGTGGAACTACATGTGGGATTTCATCCTATGTGAACTATTTCCTAAACTTGATTGGTTTAGCAATTCATTGCAACTCAAGAATTTAGAAGTTTCAACTTGATGCACTCCTCGACTCTTGAGGGCTATGGGTTCAAAGTTTCCAATGAGAAAGTAGATGGTTCTAGGAAATGTCTACTAGGAGTGGGGCCTACATGTGCAAGTGGGCAATTCTTGTTTTGTTGATTGGGTGTACAAGGTGGTCCTTACGACTTTGTTGTAGCTTAAGTGCTCACCCTCAATGGTATAGGTCTATGGCCTTATATTGTAAACTTTGGATACATAATTAAGGTCTATGTTCAAGTCCTTAAGTGCTAAGAGATACTTAAGGTGAAGTGTCATTGCCCAATCAACTTCATGGCCTTACCAAGTCCAATTAAGTATATGGATGTTTGCAAAATGTGTCAATCCTTGAGAGTGATCAATTCATACACAATTGGATGCAAGATCAAAGAACGATAGACTAAGATACTTCATGCACCACTAGAGAGGAAGGTTTGGGTAACACTACATGGTCTAGTCATGATGTAACTTCCTTTAGTAACCCTATGAGACTCTTACAATAGTGATGCATTTTCTTTTTGTTCGATGGTTCCCTTAGAATAGCCTAGGGATTCAAGTGGGCCCTCCAAGTATATGTGCAATGGTTGTTGATGTATCATGGGGACAATTCATGTGATGAACAATTCCTATGTGCTAAACAATCCGTGTATCAAACTATCTATGTGACAGAGAGATCATATGATGAAGAATTGAAGAGTTCATGTAGTAAAAATTCAATGAGTTCATGTGATGAAGAGTTGAAGACTTCATGTGACAAAAAGTTGATGTGTCAAAGAGTTTATGTGATGCAAAGCTGAGAATTAAAGCATGTGATGACAAGTTGAGATTTATATGTCAAAGAGTTGATGTGATGAAAAGTTTATGTGATCAAAAGTCCATGTATCAAAGAGTTCATGTGACGATGAGGGTAGTGCTGAGAAGTTCATATGCTTACAAGTTTATATGACAAGTTCATGTGCCAAAAGGTTTGTGTCAAGAAGATGACAAGTTGAGATTCATGTGTCAAAGAGTTGATATGATTAGGAGTTGATATGACAAAAACTTTATGTGATCACGAGTTCATATGTAGACAAGTTCATGTGACAATGAGTTGTGTGTCCAAAAGTTCATGTGACAAAGAGTTTATGTGAAGAAAAATTCATGTGCTAACAAATTTATGTGACGACGAGTTGAGTGCCTATGCAATGATGATGAATTTAGGCATGAGCTAAAGAATCAATCATTCTTCAAAAGCATATGATGACAAGTTGAGTACAAAGAATATGGTGAGGCTTTAATGCCAAAGAGAACTCTAATATTTTGATATGATATATTGGAAAAATAAAAACAAACTCCCCCATATTAATTAAGCCCCCTCCTCTACATTGAGATGGCAACGGCTCCTCATCTAGTGGCTTGTTCCCTTTTTCTTTGGCTAGCATGGTGGTGGTGTTGTGGCTGTTCGACGATATTGGAAGGAGTGGATGGAGAGTGTGGTATGAGAAGAAGCAACAACAAGGATGGGGGTAGAGTGTATTGGTAGAGGTGATAGGGATGAGAAAGGGGTTTGTGATGGGCACGAAGGAAGAAAAAGGAGGTGGAGATGGTGAGTATTATGGTGGTGAGAAGAGGAAAATAAGGAGTGCATGTGGAGAGGTTGGCGTATGAAGGTGAAGGTGGAGTTGGAGGTGGGGATGGAAGGAAGTGATTATGGAGAGATGATGGTAGAAAAGAGACAATTTGTGGGAGGGAGGACTATGGTGGATATGGTGGTCCCAAACACTCCAACTCTACAATTCATGATTTCGTTCTTTCCATGAAAACTCCACTTCATCCTAATGCTTCAAAAAAAATTCTTATAATCTATAACCTTAACTCATAATCAATCTACCAAACCAATTGCATTAATTTTAGCAAAACATGTAATGTACAAATGACTTCTTAATCCAAAACTAATCAATCTAATGTTTGCAACAAAATGATGCTCAATGGCATTGCAACGAGCACTACAAGGAATTATTACTTACTATAAAGGTGATGTTAATGTCGCACCACAATAACAACATAATGGCACTAAGTGGCATAAAACAATGGGTCTGCTTGCAATGTTATTATAGCATCACAATAGTAATATAATGCACTAAGAAACATAAAACAATGGGCTTGCTTATGATATGGCATGTCAAGCGCTCATTCAAAAGAAGATAAATCCTCACCTACCTGCGCATGTATGGATGTTGTGCTTGCTACAAGCATGGCAAAAGGTGATGGGAATAATGAGTCAACAAATCTGGTGAGCAAGTCAGCACCACTACATGCGATCAAGTTTGGGGGATGGTAGATTTTGGAACAAGGACTAGTTGGCCATGGAAAGGCAAAGACGATGTGAAAATTTTAAAGATAGAAGTTGGTGAAACGAGTTGGCATAAGGTCAGGTGGCAACTTTAGATGATTGCAAAGCAGAAGGGATGGTGTGAAGGAAGGCTACAACTACAAATTTGACAAGGAGAAAAATCCTAGGGTTTTCCCCCTCAACAAAAGCAACAAGCATTTGATTTTTACCTCTCTCCTTTTAAATATAAATACAAATTAAACAAACACAATGATAAAATAATAGTACCCATTTTCAATTAAAAGAACCATGGATCACCCTTGTTCCCATGTGGAATCCCTCTTGCTCTCTTTCCCTCGTCCATCCATAGAGTAAAAACTCTCACACATGCAAAATATATTTTTCTTCTTTTCTCTATTTACAACTCAATGGTCTAAGCTCGTCATATGCAATAAGTTTTGTAACATAGAAATATGATTGTGCATTATACTACAAGCTCATTTAATACATTTCTCCACATTTTTTTAATTACAACCCGCATCTACTCCTCCTAGTCTCTTATTTCCAACGTTCTTGCAAAAGTATTTTAATCCAATCCTTCTTATCTAATTGTGATGCTTATAACTCATGTAAAATATAAATGCAACTAAATGTTAATGCTTTTCTTTTTATTTCAATGTCACTTAACAAGATAAATCACAACAAATATGCTGTTCCATATAAAATCAAAGTGTTTTCTTTCAACCAAAAAAAAAATAAAATCAAACTCTGACTATTTATGTGTGTTTCAAAGTTGGAATATGTGCATCTTCTTCTATTCCACTATGCAAGTGCATGAGTAGCTTGGTAGCCATAGTGCCCTTGATCTTAGCAACGAAACCAAAAATATTGCACTATATGAGCTCACATCAAGGCTTAGGACACAACCCTTATTGTTTCAAGGATACGACACATGTAATCGCATCATCTCTCACCTAGTCAACTTGCATGGTGCAAGACCTTGCAATGCACCTAAATCTACCACGTGTAATAAATCGTTTTTAAAGGCTTGGGTACAAAGATTGCACTTACCTAGTTACCTTGTTTTAGTCATGATACCTCAATAGGCAGGACTCCACAATCCATGCAACACCACTTGGTTCAATCCAGTGTTCATGTCAACCTTTGCATGCGATATGGAGAGGAGAAGATGGAGGAACAAAGTAGAGCGAGAGAAACTTTTGGACACGTAACTCACTCCCTCTCAACTCAATCTCACCTCTCACCATGAAGGTATGGATATGAAGAAAGTAAAATGGCAAGAGCTTCTCTTTATCAGGTCCCATTAGTGTCTTCCTCTCTTTCACCCTCACACAAGCATGAAAAGACAAGAAAGAACAAACGGTCCCCAAGTTTGCACACACATGAATGCCCTCTCTTATTTGAATTTCAACTTTTTATACATGGACCCAAATTTTAGGGTTTCTCCCAAATGGTAGGCACCCTATCCATTCAATGGGCTCTTGACTAGTCCTTGCAATACATATGTGCATTTATTAAATTAATTAGGACTCTACTCCATACTAAAATTATTACAATTTACACAAGTGAGCCAACTCTCAATGTTCCAATTGAATATTCTACGAAAAAATAACTACAAGTATTTCCATTGAATGAAATTCATGCACTTACATGTGCAAAATCTATTGCTCGCATGCTTATGCTTCCAATGTTCTACTTCTCTCCAAAATGAAGTTAACACTCTATTTAGATTCTAAGCTACAACATATAGGGGCATCTTCCATCTTTAAGTAGAAACGTATGAATGCATTCAACCTTTTTATATCTTGAGATGTTTCTCATACATACATAGACAATCTAAGGAGAGTGAAAGTAAGGAGATAAAAAACATCAACATATTTTCAAAAGTCTAATCATGTATCACCAAGTAAAAGCTAAGTGACTTGTGGCTCAAGGCAATTATCAAGTCTCACAAAAGAGATGTTTCTCATACATACATAGACAATCTAAGGAGAGTGAAAGTAAGGAGATAAAAAACATCAACATATTTTCAAAAGTCTAATCATGTATCACCAAGTAAAAGCTAAGTGACTTGTGGCTCAAGGCAATTATCAAGTCTCACAAAATCCCAAAGCATCATGAAGAGACAACGTAGGAAACTATTGTCCAACAACCTAATGTGAAGGCGGGGACAATAGTATATGGCCCCACTGTAACTATATTCACTAGCCTAAGTGCCCCAAATGATGCAAATATCAACCCCACAAACTCAACTACAATAAAATCCCACCAAATTGGAAGAGGTTCAACCTCTAAGGACAAAACTCAAAATGAAAACTAAGAGGACGAGCAACAAGACAACATAGAATGATGCAAATATCAACCCCACATACTCAACTACAATAAAATCTCAGCAAATTGGAAGAGGTTCAAATGATGCAAATATCAACCCCACAAACTCAACTACAATAAAATCCCATCAAATTGGAAGAGGTTCAATCTCTAAGGACAAAACTCAAAATGAAAACTAAGAGGAAGAGTAACAAAACATAGAATGGGGCAAGGAGAGAGAATATTGTGGCCCTACCATAGCTAGACCATAATTACAAGCCTAGGTGCTTCAAACGATGTAAATATCAACCCCACAAACTTGGCTACAATAGAATCCCACGAAATTGGAGGAGATTCAACCTTGGAATGATAAAACTCAAAATGAGAACTAAGAGGAAGAGCAACAAGACAACATAGAACGGGTCAATATAGGACAAGAGAAACAAAGCAACAAAGCTAAAGATAAAAGGCCAAGAGAAGAGGAGGAAACAAACATATAGGAAATGGAGAAGGAAAAACGAAGAAAAAGAGAAGATATTAGGGGAGACCAAGCAAAAGGGGGAACTGTTTGACTGAACCCTCCAAGAATCCTTAAAGAATTCACAAAGAGAGCAATCAACCACCTCGAGGACCAGAAAAATCTACTCACTAGCCCACAATAACCCTTTTTGGAGAATATATGTAAAAGGGAAGAGGAGCTTATGGGAAGGATAAGAGTAGAGTGGGAAAAATGGATAGAGATCTCCAACAAAAGGAAGGAGAGAATTTTGGAAGGCCCAACTATACTAGAAGTAATAGCTGCCCTTTAGGCCTTGCAAGACAGCATATAAGAGCTTAAGAAAGAAAGACCTGCAAGATGGACCTCCTCGAGAGAAGAAACAACAATTAGAACCACCCTCTAGCCTGCATGGGCATGAAGGACACTAAAACTTGTAGAGGACAGCAAGTTACACTAGAGCAATAAATGCGAAGAGCTACACAAAGATAAGCCACACACCGTCAAAGCAATGCAGGGACTCCAAGCACAATTAGAGTAGCCTATGAAGAAATCTTGATGCAGTGTAACAAAAGACATCGAGATCTACAAGCCGAAGTGGAAGAAAGGGATAAAAGAGTTGAAAAATAGGAGCAAAGAATTAGAAGATTAAAACAAAGAATTATGAGAGAAAAATAAAGAATGGAAAGAAAACTCACATACAAGCTCAAAATGGCAAGCCCCAGGACCAATATTGTATTTTCAAAAGTTTGAGCATATGAAAGGGGCATACTTGGCAAACTATGACGATGAGCCATGTGCATAACCAATTGCAAAAACTCATTGAAAAAGTTTAAGAGCACCTCCTACCCAAATCACCTCTCCAAAAACTTGACTAATATTTTCACTATCTATACACTACCCTACTAACAAACCACTCATCAATCAAAACTCATTGACGCCCCCTCACCAATTAAACCTTCCTTCACCCACTATATGGTAAACACTCATACCCCCCCACCTCACCAATTATACCTTCCTTCCACTTTATGATCTTACCCACTCACTACTCCAAATAGTTAGCCCCAAAATCAAAAAACATATGCATGCTTATTCCCACACAAAAGTAAAAGCTCTACACCACCCACTAACAAACCACTCATAGGTCAACACTCAAAACCCCTACCTCACCAATTATACCTTCCTTCACCCACCCTATGGCAAACACTCGTACCCCTACCCCCTCAACACCTCACCAATTTTACCTTCCTTACCCACTATATGATGATCAAGCCCACTTAGTACTCAAATAGTAGCCCCAAAATCAAAGACTTATGTAACACTCAAAACCCCTACCTCACCAATTATACCTTCCTTCACCCACCATATGGTAAACACTCATATCCCTACCCCCCCAACAACTCACCAATTATACCTTTCCTATCCACTATATGATGATCCAACCCACTTACTACTCAAATAGTAGCCCCAAAATCAAAAAATTATGCATGCTTATCCCCTCAAAAGAGTAGGAGCCCTACACCACCCTACTAACAAACCACTTGTAGGTCAACACTATTAACCCCACCTCATCAATTTCACTTTCCTTCACCACTATACGGTGATCAAACCTGCTACTACTACGAATGTTAGGAGCCCAACATCAACCAATTATATCTTTCCTCATCCACTCCAACTCTTTGTCAAAAGTACGAAGAATACATACTTATCTTTGAGTGGATCCAAATTATTAAAACACTTATATCAATAGAAAGACCACATATGTCTTTACATGTAAAAAATGGTTGCCAAACTCTATACATATTACCACTATCTAATTGATTGTGCTTTGTCAACAAGAAACTTATTGATAACATTGCAACACATTTTTGTGTCGCCCAAAAATTGTCCAACTTTCCTTGGAGCTTTTATTAGAGAAAAATCCTCCCATTAGCATCTCATACTTCACACACAACAAGTAACCACAGCAATTCATTGGAACTAGAGATCACATATAGAGGTCTTGAAAAAATATGAAACTTGGTATCAAACACACGAACAGATTTTGGCTCTCACAAGTGTTGAGCTAAAATATGCATTACTTGCTGATTAGCCTCTTAAACAACCCCAAAACACACTAAAAATACTCTTTTAGAATAAAACCCTAAAACCGGGAGCAGTTCGAGAGAGTTCAATAGAAACCCTAAAACGGGGAGCGGTTCGAGAAAGTTTAGAGGAAACCCTAATTTTTTACGGTACCCTTCCACATCTATAAATAGACAGGCTGCCCCCATTCAACAATTATCCTTATTTTGCAGGTTACACCAGCCCACACACCCTCTGTTGCTGTTGGCGCCCAGTTTCCAACCTGCAGTCCGCCTCCATTTGTTGTCCAGCCATCATCGATTGTAACCACATCATCTTCAGCTTGTCCATTGCTATAGGCGACAACTCTCAACTACTAGCGACTGCTCCAAACTGTCCTAGATTGCTGTCCATCATCTCCAAGGTTAGTCTGCCTGCGTTTTCAGCATTGCAGGCCCTGACACTCTCAAAAACTGTTTCAACCTGTTGTTTACAACAACCTGTGCACAGTTTCTAGCCCCCAATTGGTGGTACACTGTTGCGTCTACCAGTTTCCAACCTCCAAACTGCTGTGTTTTGGTGACCAACCTACTGCCATTCACTATTCAGCACTCCCACACTCCCACTAGTGGTCACAGACTTGGGATCCGTCTTCGGTGGATGTCACACTCCGACATTGCTCTACCCTTGAGCACACTGTACACTCTTACATTCATTTACAGCATTCATTCACTTCAGAGTTGTGTTCTCTCTCCCCCTTCTTCTGTTTGTGTTTGAGTTTTGCGTTTTGCGTTTAGGGTTTGGGTTTTGAGTTTTGCATTTACGGTTTGAGTTTTGCCCTCTATGTGTGTCTGTGTCTGTGTCTGTGTCTGTGTCTGTGTCTGTGTACATGTTTCTGTCGTGGTTGCACACTTTGTGTGTCCTCAAGGCAAACCCTAGCAGTCTTCTTAACAACAAGTACCAAAAGAGTCCGTGGGTAGTAAAAGCTAGGTGGACAAAACCATGCCTACCATGCTCAAGCCATAACCACATTGTGGCCAATTCTTAAACATAACACAGCCAGCTACCTCAACCATTACATACACACTTAAAAGAAGGCTTTATACAAATATTTACTACTCATTCAACATCTCCTAAACTTCCTTTGAAGACTCAGCTAGAGATACCACAAAAGCATTCCTGTATGTTGCTGAGACACCCACCACAAAATGCAGCTCAAGAAAAGACAACCTGAAACCCTACTAGAATATGAATAAGAATCTCTAGAAAAGGACTGAGAGCCATGTTAGCTTAGAACGCAGAATCCACAACACATTGCACAACTTACATGCACTTAACATAGTCCAAACAGTGGGTGGGACACCCAGTGACCATGACTATGGAGTGTGTCACAATAGCAACCCCAGAGCTTCTCTTGAGATGCCACCTCCATATTATGCTAGCCGGAGGCAGCTAGCTTGGCAGAGCCCCCACACATGCCTGAGGGCCATGACACAGTCTCCAGTACAAAGTTTCAAACTTCTAAGGCCTCAACTTCAGAAGAGTGCATCCACCTACAGGAATCAAATGCAAAAGTCAGTGCAGCATTTGCTTAAAGGATATGACCAGTCTAAAAATTGAACCCATAGAGAGTTCACATGTGCAGCCTTCAACAACTGTCTGTAGGAAGCTGAAGAACTGGCTGAAAGTATTGTCCATCCTAGAGCATTTGTCAGTGCGCCATTTGCTCAAAGGAACTGACCAATCTAAAAAATGAACCCATAGAGAGTTCACATTAGTAGAGTTCAACACACTGTCCATAGAAAGCCCAAGAACTGGCTGAAAGTATTGTCCATCCTAGAGTGTTCAAAGCCGCCTAAATGTTCATGCAAAGTCTGCCAGCTCTGCTATCAGTGCACGATATGTCACTTTCAATATGTAAAAGCAGTGGCCTAGTACTACTATAACACGTTTAGCTATAAGTGCCACCTGTGTAACAGTCATGGTTGTCCCACTGTTAACATTGCCTGGCCTTCAACCTAGTTACCACATGCACATGCCACTAAAGACCAGAAATCACTCAAAAACATCACATGTACAAACCATCATAGCCACATTAGAGCTTCAATAAGGTGACTGAATCGCTAAAAAGCATCCTGAGCAAGATCATGAACACAAGTTGATGATTTTACTCTCACCCCGCCACCTTATCATTCACTTTACTCTCACCCCGCCACCTTATCATTCACTTCTTTCCCCTTTGACCAGTGGCTTACGGAACTTCTAGTGTTCCAATGTGAGTAGCAATATGTAAACATTAGCAGCCTATCATAAAAGTCACAATATGTTGGGCTATGAGTCCTGTCTGTGCACCACCCTTGTACAACTCACAGTCACATCACCGCTAAACATAGTCTGGCCTTCAAGCTAGTCGCCATATGCACACACTACACTTATAAAAAAAAGCACTCAAAACATTCCCATACACAACAAAAGCACTCTAGATGTTCACATATAAAAGGATGGTTTTCTGTATCATTGCCAAACAATGGTTCCACTACTTTTTATATCAGTCCCCATCATTAGAACCATCTTTCCATAGCCTGTAAAGCAGTCTTGGCCAAATCTGCAAGGCCTGCCAGAGTTTTCACAGGGCAGAGTCTCATCTCGTCAAACTATGACACCATTAAACTTCTAATATGGTGATGTTAAGAGCAAACTCGTGCATCACCAATAACTCACTCTTCTAGTCACTCTTCATCCACATCATAAATCGTAAGTAACCTGCCAAGCAGTTTCAGCAGCCTCAGGCATAAGAGAAACTAGCTGCAACAGTTGATGCCATAGAGAAGCATATCACTTGCTTACTCAAGCATACACACCCAAAATCTGTACTGGTTGAGGCCTTTTGATTTTTGACGGGGTTTCCAACATGTCAAACTACAACACTATTGAAAGTTTGAGATAATTACAGTAACATTAGACTGCTAACTGACTGTACAGTAAAATTCTTGCAAACACTGAATGCTTACATCCTGGATGGCATTTTTCTCTAACCTAGAAGGGCAATACAGCCATGTCTATACTAAGTGGGTCTGAGAACTCAAAGCATCCTAGCCAAGGGAAGTGCAAATCTTACCACCAAAGGCGTAGATGAGTGAATATTCAATAAAGAGCAGTAGCTCTTGCCATACACCGAAAACAAATGCATAGTTCCATACCTCCATTTTATCTAATCACAAGACTGTCAAGTTTTTGCATATTCAGAAGAAGACACTGGCTACTAACCAACTATACTGCAATGTCCAGCACATCCATTTGCAAATACCTTAGCTCCTCTCTGTTATCTGTACAATTGAACTGGCTGCCACTTTTCTCTGCCCCCATAAATTGCAAGTGGATTGGAAACAATAGATTGAAAAAAAACAAAGTAACCCATGTGTCTGTCGGGGGTGAGCGGGATGGTGGGGGGTGATTTGTTTTCTACTCAATGTGTTTGTTGGTGAAAAGCTTACTAATGAAGGCTCATACATGGGCAAACAACTGGAATGAGGTAGCTTTCACCATTAAAAGATAGCCTGGACAAAAACATAGTTCCATACGTTGCATTGCAGCATGTCATGATTCAAACACTCTAGCTCCAACCATGTTCAAAGTTACATCATTCATAAAAGCAAAGAACTGATTGCGGTACCTTTTGACTCATAAACAATTCAACATTGTGATATCTTGTGCCTGTAAATTACCTTATGACACTCGCTCCTCAAAAATATTTTCAAATTCCACATGTTTTAGAGAGCATAGATGTCCAGATTAGGCTAACACATGAAAAACCTCATGCCCTCTTTTTGAAGCCACATTCACCAACGAAGTGTCACAAAATATCCAAGTATTCATCCTTCAACTAGCAACATTTTGTAATGTGAACCTTTGCAACCTTAAGTTCAGCAATTATTGTACACCTCTAAAATAACAATCTCACATCATTTTCTGCAATCAATGAACATCAAAACTGCATGCCATGTGTGCTGCAAGCATTGTTCATTCTAGCAGTCTTGAACACCAAAAATTTGATGCATCAGAACTACATGCTGTATTTGTTGCAAGCATTTTTCATTTAAGCAGTCCTTTGAATGTGAAATTGTAGTGATGGTTGAAGAAGGTTCAGATGCTCACACTCACACCATTTATGAGATAATAGCAGATCATCCTGCAGCTGAGGCCAAGAGATGCTCTATGGTCCTCGTAAATGCAAGGACCAGAAACAACTTTGAAAGTGGGAAAGTCTTGGAGTTAGGTCAGGTCCAAGGCTGAAACCTTATGCAGTTGAACCTTTATTAGCAGCAAGACTAAGAAAAAAGTCCGTCAAGACTGTCTCATAGTATGGCATTTTTGCATATCCTGGAAAGTAGTTTATGTCAATAATGTAGTAATGATTTCCTGCCTTCACATCCCTGATTATGTCAAAATTGAACAGGCATAAGCCAAGAGCTTTCCTCAGATCAGATGCAATGTTTGCAATGAATTTAGTAGGAGGTAGCTCAACATCTGGTAAATCCAAATTAGCAGATGATGCTGTGTTAGAAATCTGGCAAAATGAGATGGCTTCCTTGGCATTTTTAAGTTGCTCCTCATCAATATCAGGCAATGATGGTCGGCGTACAACCTGGACATGTTCACCTACAACGTAAACCTTGAAAATCACACCCCCATGATTGATGAATTCTTGGAGAACCACGGAGGGTCTTAGCTTGCCCAAACTCTCAGGATTGAACACTAAAGACATGGCATGAGACTTCGCACTGCCATCAACCATTAAGGGCTTGGCAATAACAGGAAACCTCAGGCCAGCTAACATTTCAATGTTGCTGCTGCCATCTAGCACACATTGCTTGGGGATTCCAACTGTGATGTTATGTTCTTCAGACACATGAAGCTCTGCAACAGCTTGAAGCATAGAGATGCGATTGTGCAAGCGCTCAATACAATTAGGAGGGTCAACTATGACCACATCAGGATTTTCTGCACCATATGAAGTCAAGTCTTGCTTCCAGCTTGTGTTTCCGTGAATCTTGTGAATGATGGCGTCAAAGGGACCTTGCTGAGAGAGAGGGGCATGCAAATCTATGGCAATGAGATCAATACCTTGAGATTGTGCGTGCTGAAGGAAAGATGGCTGCAGAAAGCTTTGTTTCTTCTTATCGAGCAAGGCATAACCTATGCGATACCTCCTACAGGTTGCCATGTCAGAAAATCAAATAGCTCACGAGCTCTAAAAGGCACTCCTGGATTCCTTCCGCAGTGAACCTTGTTCGGTGCTGGTTGTTTTCTTCCTCTTACCTGAACGTAACGGTCTGTGCGTACTGATCTTATCACTCCAGAAAGCACTGGCGCATGCGACAAACGTTAGCACCTCTGGATGTGATAAGCCTTGCTCTCCGCAAACCATAGACAATTATTGTGGTTTCATCTTCTGCGTCGAGTCGAGTACTTATGTTCTGTGAGGGCGCGTTCAATCTAGGATCAACAATTCATCTACAGCATGCGGCTATAGAAGAAATGAACGGAGAGAAAAGGAACCAAAAGGAAGCTTGCCTCGAAGTGTTATCCTGCAGAAGTACAGAAGAGAGCCATTCACGACCTCGATTGAGCTTCCGCTAATGCTGCTGCGGATGATTGCGATGGAGGATCTACCTGCTGCCGAAGTGGAACAAGGATGCTAAGAAGCCCTAAACGGGCACACGAAGAGAGAGCAACTCGAATATGCGGATTGAGAAGATGGAACATTGCTCGCGTACGATTTTCATTCCATGGCCGTTTGAAGCCTCTCGCTCGCCATTTTTTTATTGGGCCTTCTTCTTCCTTCGTTGCTTGCAATTGCTTTTTGTAGTCTTTTTGTAAGAGTTGAGAGGCAGGCCTTTGGGCCTTCACATATGTAAACGTTGTTGCTTTGAAGTGTGTGCAAGTTTCACATATGTACCTAGAGGTATGTTTTGTTTTTTGTCAAATCAGAGGCTTCTCTTAAATGCAAAAGTACTAGCTTTAAATTATGTTGAAAATGTTGTAAATTGGAGGCTTCTTAGAAAACCTTGCAAAGGTTCATACAAAGGAGCAAGAAATGTGATTCAAGGCACCTCGAGCTTCTTGAGAGTCCTAAAGCAACTCAAAACAAACACACACACGGGGTATACCTTCTGCACAATCCTATGACAACTCAAAACAAACATAAGCATGGAGTATACCTTCTTCGCGATCCTATAACAACTCAAAACAAGCATAAGCATGGTATACCCCTTTCATATTATAGTGTTCGATACCTAAGAGAAGAGAGGCTTCCACTCTTTAGTAGGGTTTTTGATCAATTTTGACAATTCTGATTTTGTAAAGAGCTTCCCCCAATCAAAACTCCACAAACATAAATTGAAAGAAGCATACTTACATGTCTAAGTACACTACATCTCCATAGTGAGTGACTTTTTGTGATAGTTCATAGGATTTCTCCAACCATTTTGTTTAGGCCTTTTTTTTGTAAATTTACTCAAGCCTTGTACGACCACATTATGTGCTCAAATTAGCCTCTAACTCGCCCATACCCACCTTGATTTACACAACAATTGAGTAATAATATGCATACTCCTTAGTCTATTCATAAAATCTTGATTATTAGAACTAAGGTCTCTTAGCATGCATTTTCCCTTCTTGTTATCAAATACACTATCTCACAACATTGAGAGAAGACAGACCATCCACATGATGTGGTTATGAGATGCTATATTACATACATTAAATGTGAGTGTGCACAAACACCCTTTTAAAATTGGAAACTTGTGCGATATGCATAATCAACTAAATACACCATGGTTGGACTACCTTGGGTTACATGTTGTATTATGTATTTCCCCTATGTTGCTTTCTTTATTACCTTCAATGTTCTCGCGCTTCATAAATTTTGAGACTCTCAACATCCTTTTATATAATGCCTATTGTGAGCTATAGACCCCAATAATTTTGTTGTCAAGGGCCCCTTCTATAGTGATCAAAGCCTAAAATTTTGTAATTACCTCACAAATCGACATCCTCTCACTTAACCCTACCCAAATGTTTCACCTCAATATCTCACTTAACTCTACCCAAATGTTTCACCTTAGTATCTCACTTACCTCCATAGTACACATCCCTCATCTTTTACCACACCCTTTTTAAAGAACATTCGCACAAATATCCTCTTGCACACTTACATTGATTCTTCTTTCTTCCCCACACCCAATTAATAAAACTTATCTTAAAAGTGAAGTGTCTATAAAGGGATTCTTCTAATATCATAAAAATTATGTTAACCAATAGATTTTTAATGTCTAACCTCAAGAGAGCCTAGCATATTTCTCTCAAATACCCAGTGTTCCTAAAAGTTCCATCCTTTTCACCACTTTAAGGCAATCACATCATCTCAAAACTTTATGCCAAGCTTAAAAATATGGATTTTAATCTAGATGTTGGAAAACAAATACGTAGAACATTCCAATGGTTTTCTAAAGACTAGCCTGCCCTTCATCTTATAAAGCATTTCATAAAGAATGAGGTAATTTGTGTTTTGTACTAGAGAATAACTCAATATTTTTGAGCTTTAAGTAGATATTGCACATGCAAAAAGTTGAATAAAGTGAGCCAGTTGTAAAAATCTTTTGAGTTCGTAGACTTTGTTATTTTCCAATCTATAGTGCAAAAAGTTGTAATTAACCATCAAAATACTAGTTTTATTGTATTGAAGGTGTATTGCCTCTATCTAAGAACTATTACCCTTTCACATTTTTCTAAGTAATTCTCAGTATCCACTCTCGCATGCACATTCCATATCATTTGCTTATTCATATAGTCATTTAACACACACACCACGATTAATCATAAATGAGATTCTTTATTCACAAGTGCATATATAATGTAGGCCAACAAGAAATGAATACAAAGGAATTCACCCATGTAGCTCTTAAACAAGATATAAGGTGAGTCAAGTCATATATTTTCATCCACCCATAGCATGTGAAATCGAAATACAAAGCTGATGACTTAGACTTTAAGAATGTTGTCAATTTCACCATAAATTTAGAAGCACATCTACATGGATTGATAGCATGGTAAGTTATCCTTATGATGAAAGAGCAATTAGATAGTCTCAAATAAAGATCAATAAATCTTAAGGCAAACATAATTTAGAGAGGCTCCGTTATGACTCTACCAAATGGGATGCAACAATGCAAGAACCTTTGACTTACTAGAGTAGACTTGCAAGGAAACTAGACAAATACATAAGGTCTTTTTCATTGCTTGTGAAATATATATTGATAAAGGATTATTTACATCATATAGATGAAGAGGCATAAGCCACAAACTTTAGTTGCTCTTGAGTAGACTAGAATATGCCACCTTGAAAATGTGGTCATTTTTCCTAAGCATTCTAAGGCGTGGGCTAGGGCTTCTTCTTCGCAAAACTTCACTAGACTGATACTAGATATTCCCTTTCCCTTCATCATAAGGATTGTGTTTCGGCTGTTTCAAATATTCATCATTACAAGAGCTCTAATGAAGTTCCACACCTTAAAGGTTTCTTCATCTGTTTTTCTCATGTCACCAAGTACGACTCCCCTCATCCCAATCACCTCATTTAGCCCAACCTTCTTCGTCCATTCTTTTGTGTTTCTCCATATAAACCTAGCCTCCTTGTAGTGCCAGAATATGTGGCTCACTGATTTGGTGTGAGTAGCACACAAGGCACAAAACAAGATGTAGTTCTTGTACTTAGCCACCTTATTTTTGGTGGGTATCTTCCTAGTTACCACCTTCCTAAGATTTTGGTTCAATTGTTTGTTAAGAGTAGCCCTCAGTTCATTAGTCAACCTTCTATGCCATGTGTAGACTGTCATGTGTGGGTATTGGTTACTCAAGTCTTTAGCTACTTTGGCTACTATGTCTCTTATGGCCTTGCAGAAGTCCCTTCTCTTCTTTAGTTTGCAGGCTGGTTTACCCTCATGGTTGACCAAGAATTGGAGTGTCCCAAGTAGCCCAATTCTTGTCTCCCTTAGCCAGGTGACCTTCTTTCTCCCAAGTAGCTCTTGAAGCCATGTGACTAGTTTCTTGCCTACCGAGATCAAACTTTGCTTTGCCTTTCTCCATTTCTATATCCTCTTGGTTGCTTCCATCCCAAAGATTTGCCCACCTTTGTAAGCTTTTGCTCACATTTTTCATATTCAGTTTGGGATTGATGGCCACCCAATGGGGCCTCCTTGTTCTCAAAGGTGTAGGGAAAGGACCAAACTAATTGAAGCAGCAGGGCCACATTGCCTTCCCTTTCTCCATTCCATTGTCATAAGCTTGCTCCTCCAAGTGTCTACTAGCTTCCTTATGGTGCCATATCCTTTGAATTGGAGCTTGCAGTCGATTGCTAGTAATTTATCTTCCTAATTCATGCTATCCCACTTGCTCCCTTGTAATCTTACTTTGCTCAACACTAATTTGAACCTAGTCTTGGGAGTATTCCAAATGCATATCTAATGACTTTGTCTTGGATTTTTTCTAACCTTAGACCCCCTTTTTCTTTTTTTGATGTGATAGTCTTCCAAGAGATGTTGTGCTATCTCTCTTTCTCTCCATAACTCCATAGGTATGCCTACATTCTTTCAATCTAACCCCATTGTGTCTTAGCAAATGGTGTGATGACTACCACAAACATGATTGCAAGGGATATTATCTTCTCTAAGGCCACAAGCTTGCTACCAATGCTCATTGTTTGGTAGAGATGCCAACTTGCCCAGTTTTTGTTTTACTTTGTCACAACCCATTGCATTTTAGTAGAAATGGAGGTGCCTAGACGTAGGGGGATTCCCAAATATCTAAAAACTTGGCGAACCTTTAAGGTTTTGAATCATTCGGGTTGGTCATCTAACCTAACAATTTGGTTTTGTGACTATTCATTTCCTCCCCTCGAGGCTTTAGCACATAGGTCAAAGGTGTTTAGCAACTCTTTCACATTCACCTTTTCTGCCTCAATTATGCTTGAGTTATCATAAGAAAAAAGCTAGGTGTATAATTAACCACCATGCATGAGAGGGCGGCCTTTGATATGGCCCTGCTACATTTTGTGATCAAGCACTTTGAGCAAGGGGTCTGTGGGCCACCACAAATAATAAGGGGCCAAGGGGGTAGCCTTGCCTTATAGATCTTTTAAGTAAAAGGCATGAGAGGTAAAACCATTAATTTTTACCCTAGTTGACGCATTGGTGAGAACATTAACAATCACATTGATAAAGCCTCTTCCAAACTCGAGTTTGGTCATAACAACTATCCCACCTCAGCCTATCATAGGCTTTATCTAGATCCATGTTTAATGAAAAAATTTTGATTTTGCTTTCAATATAGCATGTTCCATTGCAACTAGAAGTTTAAGGATGCATCTTGGATCTTGCCGTCCCAAACAAACCTATATTGTGATTTGTGTAGTGCCTTATTTAGGATAAACTTCACCCTGAGTGCCAAGGCTTTAGTAATAATTTTCTAAGTGACATTTAACATTGTGAGGGGGTGCCATTGGCCTAGTTTGGTTTTGATTGATGATTTTGGGAGGAAATTAATCAATCCTTCATTCATGTCTTCAAGTATTTGACCGATTCGAATGCATTGGTTAGCAAAACTACACAAAATGGGGCTTGTCTTTTTCCCATAGGGCTTGGAATCCTTTTGTAGGGATGTTGTCTCAGCTAAGGGACTTGCCTTTCTTCATCTTCCTTATTACATAATGGAGCTCTTTAGTTGAGAAGGGCCTCACCATAGCAACAATGAAATTTCTTTATCTATCACTACTTCTAAGGGTTGTAGCACCTATCTAAGGCTATCTCTATATTCCTCATAAATTACTAGTTGGAAGCCAGCAATTCCAAAAAGATGTCTTACAAACACACTAGGGATGGAGACCATCATGCACTAACTTGCCTTCCTCATTCTCTATCATAAAGTATCGGCTCTCTTTTTTATTTGCACTACAATGCATTGAAGAATGTCAATGTTGGGGCATCCTTCTCAAGCAAGTTAATTCCTTTCAACTACATTTGGATAGCTATAGCTTTACACCTCTCCTCCATTCTAATAAAAAATTCAACTCCTTGAAAAATACTAATAACATTCATTAAGGAAAATCAGTAAGAGCAAGCATAACAATTTGTCTAATTTTGGCTACCTCATCCAAGTTCTATCTTTGCATCTTGGTCTACTTTCATCCATGAGTTTTAGCTACATCAATTGTGCCAGGTATTCCCCTTCTAACTTTGTCTATTGAGTCAATAGTCCCTTTAGTAGACTTAACCAAGTATTGTACACGGATTTCACAATGTTTGTTTCTTAAGAAATGAGGAATTGAACATGAAGGGGGGAGGGGGGATTATAATGCACTGAGATAGTGAGTTGGCAGGTGAGATGGATAGGAAAGTGATCAGAGTCTACCACATTAGCTAGGATCTGTATCAAAGCTTATGGGGCAAAAGCCACCACCACCCATGATTTGCATAGGCCCTGTCTAATCTAGCAACTCTCCATGTACATCCTCCATGCTTGTTGTACCACATGAGAGGAGGCTTCCCATAAGTTTGTTGTACTCATAAAAGAGTTTGGCCCATACATGGACCAAATAGCCATAGTAATGCCTTAAACAAAATTTCCATTGCAAAGCAATGTCCCATTTTCATCTCTTCTAATTATCATGGGCCTCAATTCTTCTTTGCAAAGGATCATGGTGCCCCTTTTTCCTTTATTTGATGGGGCTAGTAAGCACTTGTAATTTTTTAATTAAATCTTGTATATGTCATTATCACAAAGCTTGACCTCCATATGACACCACTCTCCTGAAAAATATCAATGAGATTACTATCATCATGACCATTCCTAAATGAATAATTTGACACAAATACATTAGTTTTCATGAGACAAAGATAGATAAATAGAATTAGGCATAAGCAACCATATCACAACTCTATCTTGAAGATCTTCTCATTTTCGTAACCAAAATTTTTCAAAAGATAAAACTGATAATATACCTAGGACAAGTGCCATCCTTTCAAGTGAAATCATGTATCTAAGGTCACTTTGCATATGATGATTCTATGTGCCTACACACATACAAGTACTAAGGTAGAAAAGTAATAAGTGGATGATGCAATTCAAGCCCTAACACCTAGCACAGCCTGGTGGATGGCTACATATGGTAGCAATGACCTGAACTCACATATCCCTTCATCCAAAGTGAAATACTGTGAAACTATTTCAAAACAATATGCCATGGCTGACCCATTAAATACAATGACATCCATAGAATATCATAGAGAATGAAGATATAGAACCATGACTGAATAAGTAGATCACTACTCCAATGACAAAGAGTAGTTGCATCAATCAAGAAATATGTTGATGACACTCCAACATCTGCATCATAAGAGATATATGGCAATATACCATACAACTTGAATCTTGAACAAGAAATAACATCACCAAAGAAATATGCAAGATAATCCAAGAAAACCTACCAAAAAAAAAAAACAAAAATGCATCTACATCTACATCATAATCTTCTATAGCTTCAATCTGCATCATCGCAATTGCAAAGTATTGCTTGGTATCAATCCAATTTGATAGAACCTATATTTGCTAACTTTCAGGTCTATTTTCATGTTCTTGAAACTTTTGATATTTAGGTTGCTGCTATAATTTTTGTTTTTGAGTTTGCTATAGCACTTTCTGGTCCATACCATGCATTTTAAAATGTTGCAACACTTCCGATTGTTGTTGTAAGAACTCAGGTTGTTGTTTCAAGAATTCACGTTGTAAGAATTTAGGTTTCTGCAATCCATCCTATAATTTTGACACTACCAACAAAAGTTAATGCTTTTAAATTATTAAAATATGATGAAAAGCTAACATCTCATGTCCCATGATATCATCAAAAAGAGAATCCATAAAGGGGATCAAGAACATATAAAAAATTATTGCTACATTTAACTTTTGGTTTTGTATGATTGGTTTGGCATCCTTCTTCAAGTTAGCTCTATGTAGATAGACCGTTGGATCAAATCCTCTCATATATGCGTAATCCCAAGCAAATATATCTTGAAACTCCCTACACAACTTGATGAGATCTTTCTTGAATGCCTCCTCAACATATATGCTTACTTTGATAAGTTTAGCCTCTTCTTCCTCATTCAAGTTGACCTCCTTTTCTTCATCCTCCACCACTCTTGTAGACCTTCTCATAGTATGTTGAGTCTTTTCTCAATCTGAATAATAGCCTTCTGTCCTTCCTCATCTTGCACATCTGAATTGTCCATACATTGGTTCTTCTTGGTTTCTTGATTTTCAAGTTTTCCTTGCTACCCAGATTTAGGATAATTGATTCCATGTTCTTGAACCACTTTATATTGCTCACTTCCTGACCTATCCTAAAATTCAAACTATTTTTGACCTACAAAAGGATCTTCATGATGTTGTACTTCTGACTAGTTTTGATCTATTGTTGAATAGTTTGTTGTCCATAAACTCCATTTCATGTACTTCTGGGTTGCTCCTAATACCATTGAATGACACTATCAACATCTATTTTAGACATTGGAACCACTGAAGGATTTTCTTGAAGAAACAACTCCTCTTTGTCACCCTCTACATCATCCAGCAAAGTAATTGTTTGTGCATACAAGTTCTCAAGAATAGCATTCCGACTTGGAACGTAAGAAAATGCTAATTGAGTATGCAAATCAACAATTTCATTATCCTTCTCCAAAATAACTTCCTCAAGAGTATTAATAACCTCAAAACAATGCGAAACTTGTAATTCCATTGCATTCTTGACATGTGAAACCTCTCATTGAAGCAAAGCTTTCTCTTCTTGAAGCTAATTGATAACAAACAAAGCCTCAATTGTTGCAATTTTTGATGCATTCCTTTCCTTTTCCAACTCAAAAGAAGCCATTGAACCATCTTAGTTAAAGATCGATCTGTAGAGCATATCTCTTGCAAATCTTCAAGAAAACCAAACAAACTAAGCGATTTCTATAATTCTTGACATTCACGTGCTATTGTTGAAAACTAATCATTTGTTGTCCTAAAAACTGCTCATAGAGGCAATCAACCTAAAAGTTTACAGGAGCATAAATTTGCTAAATTTCTTAAGGTTGTTGAATAGTATAACAACTTGAAATAATATTAAGCATGTTGGAAATATAGGTATTGTGAAAAACTACATCTAAAAATGATGCATTTTGCACTATGTGTAATGGCATTTCAAGTAGTTGCAAAGCCTCTTCACTAAAATCTAACTTCCTTGTTGCATTATCCTTCTAAAAGCTAGTAAGAGAACCAAGACAATCATCCATAATAGCATCTTCATTGAGAAAACCATAATCCTCATGTTTTCATCCATGATAACATCATTTTCTTGAACACAAAACTGATCTTCTTGATCACCAAACTGATCCACCTTCTTGATGATAACTTCATTACTTATTCCTTCTTCAACAAAATTGATCGGGTATTGCATATGATAGTTTACAAGAGACAAAAATATGGAAAATACCTCCAAGCTATCAATGCAAGGTATATGATGCTCCACTCTCCCATTGGTAAGCTCCTTTGTTGGATTTGGAGCACTTGAGGATCCTTGGTTGGCTACTTTGGCTCTTGTCCTCTCTCACTCCCTCAGCCTCAATCTTTAGCAAAACCATAGGTAAAGGGTAGCAATCATCATCATCACTTGAACTTGAATCCAAATCAAAAACCAAAACACCTTCGTTTTTCTCCTTGATCTTCTCAACTACTCTAAGCAACCTCCCAACACAAATTAGAGCAAGATTTAACTTTATGGCCTTCATGGTCATCATGCCACTCATAAGAATCATCAAGTACATTCTCAAAAGAACTAAACTTTTCCCATGCTCTATCCATCCTTGAACCTACACCTTTCTTTGCTACTAAAGAAAGCTTCTTGCGAATACCATTGAATTGTGTACATAAATCAACCATGTAGAAATTTCCTCTTTCACAAGACTCATAAATATGCAAACAACATCTTGAGGTATGTCCATGCTCAAAGCAGACTTTGCATCTCTTTTGCTTCTTCTTAGATTTACACGTGATGAAACATGCCTGCAATTTGCAAATGACCTACTTTTCTTTTAGCCAACCTCCTAATTTTTGCAACAATGAAGTTGTAGGTTTTCATCCCATGATATTCATGTTATTCTTGTAATTTTTGTAGTTCAAGCTGTCTGATTAACTATTTTGCAAGTATTGTTTGAAAACTCCTATATTGTTCAAATTTCTCTATCGTATTAGGCTATCTCTTAGGGTTGATTTCATTAAAGCAAAATCCTTTCTTCTCCTTATGCTTTATCTTACCTTCTTCTACATCTTCTTATTCATCATCTTACATTGAAAAGTATTTCCTACCAATCCATTCCTCATTATTGCATTTTCTTGAAGTTGCTTTTGATCTCCTTCTTTGTTTTGGTAGCACATTTCTTACGAGTCTTCTTCATATTCTTTTCCACCATCTCCTAAACATATGAATTACATGAATTGGCCTAAATTGTAGGAATTTGCTTGAATTCTAGGAAACTACCTGAAATGCAAGAATTTGCCTAAACCATAGAAATCTACTTGAGTTGGAAGAAACTGTCTAAATTTCAGGAATCTACTTGAGTGCATGTCCACCCTGAAACTACATGAATCTCTATTTTCTCTAAAATAGCCTAAATGCAAGATAGAGATAACCTGATACCCTCCATTCATATAAATGAATCATAATGACTTCCTAGAAAAAAGATCACTTTTCTCTCATCGTCTCCAATTTCCTCTCAATAGATTGCACCCTCTTTTGCTACTCTTGTATCTTCTTCTACTGACATTTCAATTTTGAAGACGAGACTTGAAGACTTGAAATTAGGGTTGCATCTTGAAACTCCCAAAATGAACCTTTGAAACTACTGGCTATCACAAATCTAAGATTTCAACTTGAACCAAACTACTTTGAACCCACAACATTGAGAACTATTGAATAGATTGGGATCTTCAAGCTATCAACTAAAACCATTGCAACACTGTATTGTTTCCATCATAAATCTTAAAATTAGAGCATTTGAATAGAATTTATAGTAAGAACTTCAAGAAGGAAGATGAAACATGAATTATCTGCCTTATAGACATGACTAAAATCTTTGAATAGATTCAAATCCTCTACTGCACCCCAATCTTCAAATATTATTGTCCTGTGCTTTCTAGGCTTGATGCCTAAATCATGAGAATTATGCCCATAAAATTAGTGGGATTTCCAAAGTGTTATGGACTCTCAAGAACAGAATAGAAATACAAGAAACACCAACTTGCTTGAAATATCCCTATTGCTGCAAACAACTTCTTGAATCGATTTACAACAACCATTTTAAACATTTAATATTCAAAACCAAGGTGCATACATAAAATATATATTATAATCATCCATAAAACACCACTCTCCTAAAAATGTCAATGTGATTACTATCATCATGACTATTCTTGAATGAATAACTTGACATAGATATCATTAGTTTTTAGGGGATAAAGACAGATTGATAGAACCATGCATAAGCGACCATATCCCGATGCTATCTTGAAGATCTTCTCATTTTCATGACCAAAAGCTTTGAAAAGATACAATTGATAATACCCAAGGCATGCACCATCCTTTTAGGTGAAATCATATGACATCCAAGGTCACTTTACATATGTTGATTCTATGTGCATATACACATGCAAGTACTAAGGTAGAAAAGTAATAAGTGGATGATGCAATTCAAGCCCTAACGCCTTCTCTTTGTTAGATCCTGAGCTAGTTGGTGGCTATATTTGTGGTCTTTAGGGTTGGCCTTTGATTGCCTACTCTAATCCTAAACTTTGCCACCACCTTCTTTAGATTTTTGCTCTTTGTTTTGGATGACTTGTACCTATTCCTTCTTAGAAATGGATTTAGATCCATCTCTAAGTGTAATCTCTTGCAAAATGCCCCGTCTGGTGGTGACAGATATAGTAGGAATCTAGGAAGGGGCTAAACTTAACTTCAATGCATACTTCTAACCCGTGAAGGTCAAACACCTCAAGATATCCTAGAGTAGGGCTATCGTGATCTGAAAGTATACAAGCTTTCTTCTTCACCCTGAGTTTGCCATCTTGAGCCCCTAGCAAGTACAATAGTTTGCCAAACGCTTTAGCTAGCATTTTGATATCCCCATCTAGCCAATCAGGCAAGCTTGGGAAGGTAATCCATACTAGACACTCATGCAATGAAGAATCATCAGGATTGAAGCTAGGGCTCCAAGGCAAAATGTATACATAGTTGCACCAATACACGACTCTTAAGGCCATGACACAATCTCTTTCTTGTTGTGAGTTGAGTAGGGAAAAATAGAAGCCATGCCCCACAAACTTATACTAATAAATTTGGGCCTTGATAAGTTTGGATGACCCATCTATGAAACTCCTCCTCGATCGAAACATGCACCATAAAGTAAAAATACATACCACAACTTGTGAAATCAACATATCTCTATTTGATGCACACTATAGCAAGAAGGCCACTAAATTCCTAAAGACTTTGACACTACTCTTAAAGGCCTCTTGCTTCATATTGATAATAGGGCTTGAGGTTATCTTTGACCTACTTTTCCACCATCACCGTCTAGGGGGCGGGGGGTGTCACTACACATAAACCCTCTATATCATGTGCATTCAAAGGGTATTAGAAAATACCCTTTCCTTATATGTTGTAAGGTAATAAGATGACCCTTTTCCTTTAAGAAACTTACATATTTTTTCCAAATTGTAATTAAGAAACTACTTTTGTAAATGTAATGCTATAAATTTTAATAAATAAAATAAACCTTCTGTTGATCGCACGTAATGCACTTACATTCTTTTAGGTCACACCCCAACACCCGAGATCACCATGTCCACCACATCAATTTGGTGGCTACAATACAGTAAAGTTTCATAGCCTCCCCATTGCAAGAGAGCTTCCTTCTCAGATCCTCTATGCGCTTGCATCATCTGTGTAATGTTTCTCTCCTCTTGTAGTTTGCATGGAGAATGGCAACCCTTGGCTGACTTGTTCACCACCTTCATTAATGGGTGCCAAAGCCTTATAAGTCTCTTTATTGCAAATGAATGTGGAGCTCACACATCTCTCTCTTTGCTTCCCAAAATTTTGCACAACCATTTAATGTATTTTTCTCTTAGACAAATACATAAGATGCAATGAAAGCAGAAAAACTAGATAAACAATAGTTAGCCAATTATAATGTCAAAATTAGCTTGGAACTACCATTAAAATAGTTATTAAAAAATAAGATCTACATGAAGATTATGTGAAAAGTTACGCAAAATTTAAGCATCAAAATGTGAAAGTCAAATATTCAATAAATAAAACACAAAATTCAATGGGAGAAGGAAGAAAAAGAGGTTACCCTCGGAGTATCCATTGAGATGATAAGAACATTGCATGTGTGTATATTGTGATTGCGTGTCCAAGCCCTAGTGGGTAGCTCTTGGGGATCTTTTGCCATGTCAATCATGCTTCATTTAGAAAATGGATTGTTATGGAGTTGGTAGTGCCTTGATATTTTCTTTCTTTTGAAATTTTATAATCAAAACTATCAAATGATTTATTTTTTAACAAGAAAAACTCATCTTTCATGAATTCATAATAAGATACTAAGGAGGACACATATATATGACACATATGCAACAATATGCAAAATTAGAATATCATAAGAAGTGAATAGGCTTACTTTTCAATACTCAAATTAATTATTAAAGTCTATTATATTTTCAATAGGAAATTGACACTCCTCTCAAGGAATCATAATATAAACAATATCAAAGCATCGTATATGCAATACATAAACAAATTACTCATTTAAAGCTAAATCTCAAAACAAATGCTTTGCAATGTAGAGTGGGCTCAAGCAAAGTGCAACAAAAGGAACACAACAAATGCATAATTTGATAGAAGTAATTTAAAAGAGCATTCTTTGTAAATGGGCTTCATCAATTGTTGGCATTGGTGCAACTATGGCATATTGTGCATATTAGACATGTTGTCCCACATTTTTTATATGAATAGTTGGCATTGTTAATAGAGGTAATGTATGTCTTCATGAACTTCCTTTTACTTGAAAAAGCATACAAAAGACTTATTAGTAGGGAATTCGCATGCAAAGGGTAATGAATGCTAAGAAAAATCGTTAAGACACTCACCTAAAATCAAAGGTTGTGTGCCACCATTGATTCATAGCCTGGACCCATGAAAACATAGAAGCATTCAATTTGAGCTAGGGCTAGCATGTCTTTTGAACTCTGGCCAACCCATCCTACATATGTAAACACAAATTGTCCACACACTTGGCTAAAGGTTAACATGTACCCTCTTGTGCATACAATGTCCACACCTTCCTTACCCAATGCATGTGGTGGAATGTGAGGTAATCATCTTGTACTTTAGATGTACTAGTTGAAGAGTTCTAAGGCAAGCATGTAGATGCACATAGATGTAAACATTGGACTAAAATGAGAGAGAGAGAGAGAGAGAGAGAGAGAGAGAGAGAGAGAGAGAGAGAGAGAGAGAGAGAGAGAGAGAGAGAGAGAGAGAGAGAGAGAGAGAGAGAGAGAGAGAGAGAGAGAGAGAGAGAGAGAGAGAGAGAGAGAGAGAGAGAGAGAGAGAGAGAGAGAGAGAGAGAGAGAGAGAGAGAGAGAGAGAGAGAGAGAGAGAGGATTTGCAATTGCATGTGTTCATGCCATGCACACACATGTAGAGCATAAAAATAAGAGGGGAAACACACACAAAGGGAGGGGAGGGGGGAGAGAGAGAGAGAGAGAGAGAGAGAGAGAGAGAGAGAGGGGGGGGAGGGAGGGAGAGGGAGGGAGAGGGAGGGAGAGAGGGGGAGAGAGAGAGAGAGAGAGAGAGAGAGAGAGAGAGAGAGAGAGAGAGAGAGAGAGAGAGAGAGAGAGAGAGAGAGAGAGAGAGAGAGAGAGAGAGAGAGAGAGAGAGAGAGAGAGAGAGAGAGAGAGAGAGAGAGAGAGTGTGTGTGGTTAGTGCCCTTGTCATCTTCTTTGCCTCATTTTTAATATTCCTCATCTACTTCTTAGGCATTATAGAGAGCTTCCTGCCTTGCTATAGAATCAAGTAGAGGCCCAAGAGGATGCCCATAAATTTAAAGGTATCGAGATCCTTTGCCTTGCACTCTACTCGTAGATCATTAGGTCATATCCATCTCTCTCTCTCTCTCTCATATAATGTGCGTGTGTACCTCTTTTGCTGACCAAGCTATTGGTGTCATCTTCTCTCGATGTGTGTGCCTATCTCTCTCTCTCTCATATCCATTTCTCTCTCTTTCTCTCTCATATTATACGTGTGTACCTTCTTTGTTGACCAAATTTTTGGTGTCATCTTCTCTCAATGTGCCACATCAACCCATTTTGGCTCTATTGAGCTTAAAAATGCATTGTAAATTGATTAGCTCTTAAAAAAACCCCAATACATGTTTATTAGTAAAGTTTCAAAGTTACTGAGCTTTTCATGAGAGTATATATGTCCCATAAGCCAAATCCTAATTTGGGAGGATCCACACATCTATAAATAGAAGATTGCCCTTCCACTCAATGTAATCCTATTTTGTAGATTCTAGATTAGTTGGCACCTAGTCTACACTATTGTCTACACCCCTCCTCAGCAACTAGCTTAGTTTGTGTTGTTGCTTCCTCAACTTGAGTCCCCCCCAACCACTATCACCATCATTCCTACTCCACTTCGAAGTTGTCCCAGATCTACATTTACTACTACAAGTTATTGCCATGATCAACTTGAACATTCTCCTTGGCAAACAATGACCAGTTTTGTATACATGAGGCTACGTTTGCAACTATCTGCTTACTGCCGCCCAACATCTTCTCTCTCTTTAGGAGCTATCATTAATATAGATCTATATGAATTTTTAGTTGAGGTACCCTACCCTCCTGCACTCTATCTAAGCTAAAAGGTGAGAAGGATTGAAGCTTGCTTGGAAGAGCTATGGCAGGAGAGCAAGAGCAAGAAAGAGAGAGACACAAAGTGGGAACTCCAACAGCCACAATGTGTGACCAGGTCTTCCTTTATTCAAATTTTCACTAAAAGAATAAAGAATAAAGTGATAGTAACAACCACCCGTGGCCTGTAGTGTGCAGTGGAAGGTACTGTCAGTGTTGTAATACACGAGTGGCTAGGCAGAGGCCCCTTTACCCCCAACAACCTCCCACTTGAACACAAATCTTCCCTGGTGAGGAGTGAAAGGAAAAAGAAAAAGAAAACAGTACAATGTATACACATACAACAGGATGAGGAAAAATGTCATCTCATCCAATGCCCATCAATCTCCTGAGGAAGGCAAAGCGCTCAGTAGTGAGGCCCTTTCTACCACTGAAGCCAAGTATGTTGCATCCACTTTGAGGAAATCCACTTCTAGCTATCTATTCATCCGTCTACGGGCCTGTGGACAATCGGCATGTGAGACCTTCACATAAGAAGGTAATGGACAGCTAATAGCCTTTACGTCCTGCATGCAGAAACGCTCAATGACTTTATGAATGTACTCCCTCTGTGAGAGATAGAGTAGTCCCTGATGCCTGTCATGCTTAATGTGCATATCAAGAATGTGAGAGTCCTGTCCCAAATCCTTCATCTCAAAGCTCTTCTTCAGTTGAGATTTAAGAGCATCTGGCTCATCATGAGCTTTCCCTACTATCAACATATCATCCACATAAAGTACCAAAATAAGCAATGAGCCATCACGGGCTTTCTTCGTGTAAAGACATGGATCCATAGCACTTGTGTTGTAGCCCTGTGACTACATAAAGGCATCAAACTTATGATACCACTTCCTAGGTGCTTACTTCAAGCCATAAATACTTTTCTTCAACTTGCACACTAGGTGCTCCCTGCCAAGTTCTGCAAAGCCCTTAAGCTGCTCCATATATATCTCATCATGCAAATCCCCATGCAAGAATGCAGTCTTGACATCCATTTGATACATGTCCAAGTCAAGCTGCACGACTAAGGCCAAAACCAAGCGTAGAGTGGTCATCTTGACCATAGGAGAAAAGACTTCATCAAAGTCAATTCCATGTTCATGTTTAAAACCCTTAGCAAGAAGTCTTGCCTAATAAGCCGGTTTGGGGTACCTAGGGGTACTTTCTTTCAGCTCGTACATCCATTTGCATGGCAAAGCCTTCTTGCCCTGAGGCAATACAACCAAATCCCAAGTTGTATTCTTATGCAAGGAGTCCAAGCCAGACTACATAGTCCTCTCCCATGAGTGACTGTCACCCTTGCACATAGACTCATCATAGGTGAGAGGCTCTCTTGCATTTGTAACCAAGACATAATGCATCGAGGGCTCAAATCTATCACGTGGACGTCTACCTCTAGTAGACCCTCTCATTATAGGCTTTACTACATGTCTAGCATCCTATCCAACACCCTGGCCATGTGTACCAACTGATACTGTAGGCTGTCCAACTAGCTGTGCAGGAGCATGTGGCTCCTCCTGGAATATAACCCTTAGTATCTCTACCACCTTCTTAGGTAGCCGATGCATCTTATTTTCATGGAAGACTACATCATGGCTGCGGATGAATTTCTGTGCATGTGGATCCCAAAGGCGGTAACCCATCTCGCCTGCATCTCCATAGCCAAGGAAAATGCATTTGACATTCTTAGGATCTAGCTTACTATGCTTGTCCTTGGGCACATGGTAGAATGCCTCACATCCAAAGACATGTAGATGCACATAAGACGGCAGAGGTTTCCCTAGCCATACCTCCTCTACAACCTAGAAATCCAAACCATTGGAAGGTGATCTATTTATGACATGTATAGCTGTACTGATTGCCTCAGCCCAAAAGCTTTGCGGTAGGCTTGCATGGCTAAGCATACTACGTACATACTCATGGATGGTTCTATTCATCCGCTCAGCCAAACCATTTTGGAGTGGAGTATAGGGGACAATCAACTGATGCTTAATACCCCTCTTGTCACATAGTTTCTCAAAGGCACGTGACACATATTCTCCCCCATCCTCAGTCCTAAGACATTTCAGCCTATGCCTAGTCTGGTTCTAAACCATCTCTGAAACATAGCCAAGAAAGCTGACTTAAGTTTAATGGGATAAGCCCAAACTTTACAAGAAAAATCATCAATAAACATCACAAAATACTTTGCACCACCCATAGACTGATAGGGCATGGGCCCATAGACATCCGAATGTACCAATGCTAGGGACTCACTCATGCGTGTCCTACCAGACTTCTTATGCGTATTCCTAGTTTGTCTGCCATAAAGGCAATGCTCACATGAATCAAAACATGCATAGTCAAGGGGCGGTAAGTACTGCAAAAAGCATTTTCATTCCCTTCAAGGATATATGGTCCAAACGGGCATGCCAAGGAGATACATGTGGGATGGAACCCACTAACAAAACATGGTCAACAAAGGACCCATCAACTACAAGAGGATAGAGGCTGCTAGCCTTGGCACCTCTAGTAAGCACAAGTTTGCCACGGGTGATCTTCCAAGCCGAATCCCCAAAAGAGACATGAAACCTAGCATCATCAAGTTGCCCTATAGACATAAGACTGCGTGTAAGTGCAGGTACATGACATACATCTTGTAAAAGAAAAGTACTGCCAATAGATAATTGCAACCGTACATCCCCAATGCCAACAATAGCAAGTGACCTATCATCACCCAAATAAATTGAACTAGAGACAATGTGGAAGGAATGGAACCACTCACGGCATGGTGTAACATGAAATGAAGCACCAGAATCCAAAATCCAGCACTACACATATATAGAGTGAACCTCGGTCAACGGCATAGCATCACAAGAACTAGTTGCAAGTACGTACTCCCCATCGGAGTCATCAATTTGTATGACATTTATCTCCTTGATTTTCACACTAGATTTCACAAGCATAATGCTACGATCATAGGACTTTTCCTATACTTTGTCTTTCCCCTCCTCTTTGTGCTTCTCACTGCACAATTCATGACATTAGGGCGTATATGACCCTTCTTGCCACAATGATGATGTCACATAAGCATTTTTCCCATGAGACTTGCTGCACAACTTAGACCTAGACTTCTGTGAGTCTCTGCCATGGCCATTCCCACGGTCATTCTTTCCATTACCATCTCTACCTCTAATAGTCAAAGCATGCGACACGAGAGGCATCCAAGTTCTTACGGTTGATCTCTTCCTGTAGAAGAGCACTCTCTACATCATGCAAGTTTAGAATAGTGGCAGGAGCGCATAAGGTAGTGCAAAATACATCCCATGACTCACTCACTCTCTACATCATGCAAGTTCAGAATAGTGGTAGGAGCACATAAGGTAGTGCAAAATACATCCCATGACTCACTCAAAGTCCCAAGCAAAAACAATGGAGTAACCTCATCATTGAAGGTAATACCTTGCAAAGTCAAGTTCTTGAGAATAGCATGGAACTGGCTCAAATGAGCAGACATTGTCATATTCTCCTTCATGCGCAGGTCCATAAGTTGCTTCAGCTAATACATCTAACTTGTTGGAATTTTCTTGTCATGGAGATTCTTGATTTTATCCCAAAGTTGCAAAGCATTTTGTGCTTCCTCAACCACACTTGCATAATTCATCAAGCTCATCACATTCGTCATCAGTCATAGTTTCAGCCTGCTTGCCATGCATCCTTAGTGGCTTTATCTATGATTTCTGCACCAATACATGCCAAACTTGGTTCTTCCAATAGGCATAATTCGTACCATCAAGCTTAGTGATATTGAAGATAGCACTGTCACTGGAAGAAGATGCCATATTGCAGTCCAAAACGATGCAGACAATTCAAAGCTGCTTGTTGTTTTTTGTTGTAAATAGCCAAAATACCACCAAAACCAAGGCAAAATGACCACAAATTGATAGCTAATGATGATGCCCACCAAGTATCATCAAAGTGCATAAAATTAGGATGATTTAGCATGAAAAATACATGACAATCCATGCATAATTTCTTGTTGTAATAAATTACAGCCATGTACAATGAGAGCAAACTGTAGGCAAAATGAATGCACCAAGTCAACCACCACTGACTGTCAAAGCATAACTAGCATCAAGCGGGCATAAATCAGCAAAAGTGAAAATCATATGAACATCGAGCAAATGCCCAAGCATGTCAAATGAATCCATCAATAAGCCAATATCCCTTGTGTAATAAGGCAAAGTGTACACAACACTGGCAAGACTTGACACAAATAGGTGTATGCTTAGGGAGTGAAAAACCCAAATTAGCCCAAGTACATCTGTGAGGACCACGTGATATCAACCATGCAACATCTAAGTGAAGATCCCAATCTCAAGTGTCCGAATGCTCAAGTAGCATAAACTGCCTGCTCAATGTCTATCAAGCATCCAAAGACACTCCCAGTGGCACAAAATCTGTAAATATCAAGCAAAGAAGCTCAACAAGGGCATATGATAGCACCAGTGCCAAAAGATCCAAGATCAAGCATCAATGAGACCTCATGAGCATATAGGTCGTATAGCATTCGTACATAATATCCATACACATCAAGTACATCCAAACTGTAACTTTGGCAAGCCAATAAATAGCCAAAGTAAGCTATGGGAAATCAAATGTCAAGCCAAAGCAAGGCTTAGTAGCATCCAACTCTAGACAATGTAACGGGCATGTAGTAGTGGCATAGGCCAAGCATGTCAAGAGATCGGTTAGACATAAGTGAAGTACATGCCATAAGTACATCAAAGATGGAGGTCCAAATGCTATGCGAAGTGAGCTCAAGCTCACCCAATGATCTGAAGCAATATCAAGCTCAAAGTCGACCCCCGATGATCAATACATCAAAAGTACATCTCCAAAGCATGTCCCGATTCCGAGAGGCATAGACAAACATGAAGCAAATAGGCTTCAGCCCACTATTGTACAACAATGATTTACTATTCAAAACTATGATTTTTCAGCCCAAAAATCAGTCCAAGATCATGGCAATACATGTGTCTTGTATCCCCCAACAATTGGTCATCAATAGGTATCAAACCGCTTAACTAGGAAGCACCAAATAAGCATAGGCATCAACTACTATGTAGCATTGACATTTAATGTCTTTAAGCTGCTGTAAACTATTTCAAAACAGTGCTACAGGACCTCAGATTAGTGTCCAAGGCTTGGGAGCTGTCAAAGCATGTCAAACATCAATGCCAAGGGTGCCACAATGATCTGGGAGCAAGGCATGACCTTTAGGCTGTCCAAGGGGCCCGTAGATCAAGTGCAAATCATGTTGATCTATTGATAGATTTTTCTACTATTGTTGTGCTGGTCAGGATGGTAAGGAAGCTCCAGGGGGTGCCAAAGAAGGCACACAATAAGCCTCAAGCAGCCACCACAAGAGGTCTATGTCAAGATATGGAGCATCACGCTTCAATGGTGCTGCCCCCTTTCTCTTCTCAGACCTGTAAACTTGTAACCAGCATGAAACCCTGAATCAAATGAAGAAATACCTTTGATGCAATGCCTTGAGAGTGCCCAAAGGGACCGAGAAGGTGCTCGGGAAGCTGAGGAGTGATGGGAGCTCGAGAGAGTCCACTATGGCTATCGGGAAGGAGATGCAATGAGTGTAGCTAATCAATAGGAAGCTGAAGATGCCACGAGCTCAAGTATTCATGAATCCATGCTTTGATACCAATTGAAAGGTGAGAAGGATTGAAGCTTTCATGGAACAACTATGGCAGGAGAGCAAGAGCAAGAAAGAGAGAGACACAAAGTGGGAACTCCAACAGTCACAATGTGTGACCGTGCCTTCTTTTATTCAAATTGTCACTAAAAGAATAAAGAATAAAGTGACGATGATGGGCGCCCGCCACTTGCAGTGTACAGTGGCGGGTACTGTTAGTGTAGTAATATATGGGCGGCTAGGCAGAGGCGCCTTTACCTCCAACACAAGCTACCTTATTGTTGCAGCCTTTGACCATATCGATCTAGACATGTACATCACTTTGATCAATGTTTGCAAACTACTAATCAAATATAGAGACTTTCTATTACATTTTAGGATTGATGTAGAGTACAACACACCCTTTAGATAATCTCTCTATCCACTGGTCCTCTAGAGACACAGGAGTTCAAGGTTTTGTATTCGCTTTGCATATTGTGTTTACTACATTGAGCATTATATCACCAAACTTTCATTCAAATTTACTAAATTTTTCCAGATAGTGTACGTGACTCATAAGCTAAACCCTTATCTAGGAGAATCCACACATCTACAAATAGAAGGTTTTCCTTCCATTAGCCTAAACCTATTTTGTAGATTGTACATAAGCTATCTACACCCCTCCTTGGTGAATACCTTAGTTTGTGTTGCTATCAGCCTTTACAGGCAGCCCTCAAAAACTATTGCAATCATTTCTATAAATTCCAAAGTTTTTCCAAATTTGTGTTTATTATTTCACACTATCATCCTAATTAGCCTAGATATTCTCCTCACAAACAATCACTAATTTCATTGCTGGGAGGCTACATTTGCAATTGTCTACTACCACCCAACATCTCTCTTTAGGAGCTATCATTAGTGCAACCTCGATTTGTGTCTATAACTATTGATCTAGACAAGTGTTACATTTGAAGATCCATACAAAGTACAACACACCCTTTAGCTCATCTCTTTGCCCTAGTCCTTCAGAGACATCGAAGCTTGAGGTTTTGCATCCATTCTTTATATTATGTTTAGTGCATTGAGAATTGTACTATTCTTTATTCATTCTTCTTCATGTTGTCTCTCGGCTACTCCTCACCTTTGAGTTCTATTATTTGAACTCTATGCTTTTTCATACATTTGTGTCTATCTTTTGTATTTGAATATTTCATTACATGGTATGAGAGCTAGGTACTCATTGAAGAAACTTAGGCCTTGATTGGAAAGCTCAACATAAAAAATAGGAACTCTCAAACATAAGATGACTTCAAACACTTTCTCTCACCACTATAGTATCTAGAGGAGCCCTTGCCAAGAATCAAGCAAGAGTGGGCCTTAGAGCTTACTCCATGAGATATCGACATTGGTGGAGGAACCCCTGACTATCATGGCTCTTACTGGCCATTTGAGATTTCATGAGGTGAATATGATTTAATTCTCATGCATCAAGCCCAACAAGCCATTGAATGTAAATATGACTCTTTTCATGTAGATGTTGTGTGAAATTGCAGGATTGTGGGAGCCTCCATCAAGGATGGGCCACCCTTGTTGGAGAAAGATACACCGAGTATGTCCCATTCTTTTAGCCCAATCCATCTATTCTAGTGCAAGATACAAAAGTTTCTACTTTTGTCCCTTCTTCTGCTTCTTCTTCTTTTGATCTTACTTCTACCAAGATTGTGGAGTAAGTTATGAAGAAGACAAGTTCTAGTTTGTTGACTATGGGACAAGTCCTAAAGCGGACTGGTCTCTATATGTTAACACATGTAGAGTTGGATATACGAAAAAAATAAGATACATTTTCTTCTAGCTTTCCTTCTTTGAGTTTGCTTCTCAATCTAATGTTGGTATTTCATCCTCATTTCTATCTCCATATTTGTTTCAATTTCCATCATTTAATCCACAAAATCAATCAAATTCATTATTTCATCTACACCATCATTCCAAATCCCAACTATCCCACCCTTTTCTTCTACTGCATCCACATCTACATTCACACCTTCATTTACATCATCCTTCACCATTCCACCTATTGTACCACACACCACATTGAGGGGATCTTCAAAAATAGGCACTTCACTTCCTTTTAAGTTTATTTGAGTGGTGAAGGTGCACTAGTGGTGGTGAAGGATTGTCTTAAAAACCAAGCACTTTTGGGATATCTATTCCATGGGTTACCTTCCCATGCATTCTTCCTCTTGAGTGTTGACTATTTGGTACTACAATTGCTAACATGGTAATTCCTAGTGGACCTTCTAGCTATGTCCATGTGCCTCAAACGACTATTTAGCAAGGATATCAAGTTCCAATGCCTCCTCTTATGGCACCCTATGGAAATCCTCATCCTATTCTTGCCCACCCATCTAGCCTATCTTCCCGCTCTTACTCTCCTTAATATTCCTTTTCAACACCTCATGGAATGCATTCGCTGACAAAACTCTTTTTAACATGTTTAATTATACAACTAGATCAAACCTCACAATGCATGTCCTAGCCTCATAGAACTTGTGCGACTTACTACAAGAATTGAAACCCCAACCAAACCCTCAATTTTCTCAACCTAAGGTGTCCCACTTTTGGAAAGTGGGTAATGCTTTGGCCATAGTTGAGTTAATGCAAGTATTTTGACTGGAATTCTATCATAACTTTAGCATTTGACCTTGCATGTGAGCAATGGGAACACTTAATTGACTACTATGTAACTTGAGATAGGAACTTCTGTATCAATCTTGACCATGAGTTCCAAGAGTTCAAAATCACAAACTAGGATGACTAGGAGCTCCAAGAGTTCAAAATCACAAACCAAGATGACCTTAAGCTCAAGTTAGCAAAATGCTCATATTTACTCCTTGAGTTTGCTAATACAGGAGCCCCTAAGTTCCCTGATGAGACTAAGTCACATTGTTCCTGAATAAGAATACTTCAATTGTGTTCAAAAAGTAATCTCATAGCCTATTATGCCTACCTTTTATGAGTTTGAGTGTCAACTATTGCGTTACACTCCAATATTCAACCAATTCCATAAAACAATCTCTCTCTTGCACACCTTCAGAGGGGACTCTTGTTACCACTTGTCAAAGGGTGTAATATCTCTGCACAATAAAAGTTAGTTGGTTAGTTCAAAAGTTAGTTAGTCAAAAAAATAAGTTAGTAAGATTACTAACTAAAGACTAACTAAGGTAAAAACTAACTAATATTAATTATTAATCATTTTTATTTAATGTAAAATATTTTTATTTAGAAAAATCGAGAGTCATAAATTCGATATTTTTCTCGGATTGGCAAGGACCGTTAGCCACCCTTCACGTAAATTACAACGTGAATGAGACTTATGAGTTATATTAATCACTAGGTTAATGTGTATAGTTTGGATGGTCCAAAAACATTAGATTTTGGGCAAAGCTAGTATATTTTAGATATTATCCTAAAAAAAGATATGGAGATTTTTAGAACTGGATGTCATTTAAAAGAAAAGACAAGTGATATTTTAGTTAGTTTGGAGATTTTATAAAAAGAAAAAATAAAGAGAGAATTTGCGAAATCGCGGGCGCCGCGATCAACGTACACAAGTAGTGGACAGCACTTTGAACAGAGAAAAGAAGAAGGAGTGAACTAAGAGCTTTCTAATCAAGTGTCCTGGAGTTTTACCCCCCTTTCGGAGCCAATGGAACCATAAGATTTATGATCTGAGCATCAGATCACTGATCTTTCCAAGATCCCCCTCCACAAAGAACTCCACTTCTCAACCACAAGCCCTCTTCTCTAATTCACTATAAATATGAGGCATGGGAGAGGCATAAGAAAGCATAAGGAGACCCCGAGAGGCTGCGAGAGAGAGGTAGAGAGGAGGATACTCCTCCAAGAGATTGTGAGGAAGAGCTTGAAAGAGAGCTTGAGAGAGAGAGAGAGAGAGAGAAGAGTCACCCCGAGAGGCTGCAAGGAAGAGAATTAGCTCAATTCCCTCTATCTCGATCCTCGACTTAACCATCTTCTCTTACCATCTCCATGGTAAATGCATGGCAAGGGTTTGTGATGACAAGTCACCATAGGAATAAAGGAATATTTTCTTGGAAAATGATATTAGGCTGAATGCCTTGTTTGTGCTTGATTCTTAAAGGATTTAATTAAGGAAGGATATATTGTACGGGTGGATCACCTCCATGGTCGCACCGCATATTAACTCGAGAGGACACTGCTCGATTCATGGGCCGAAGGTCGAGTGGTGAAAAGGCCAACCACGGGAATGATGTTTCACTCCTAGACAGCTTGCGGGTCAGTTGGAGCTTTGGACACCCCTTGCTAGGTCTAGAATGGAGTTGAAGACCTCCGTGGCCCCCAACATCTGGGCATGTTGGGAGATCCTATTCTAGATAAAGGATTGAGTTTGTGGTGCCATGTGAATTGGACTAGTTAATTCTGTAGGGCAGAAGGGATACTTCTGTTGGACAGAAGCGATACATAATTTCTCCTGTATGGGCGGGAGACAAAGATTAACTTGAAGATAAGTTAAAGAACTTGTTTGATCTTATTTGTCAATAGATTGCTTTGCTCTATTTTCGTGTCTGTGCTATAAGTTATGTGAACAAATCCTGTTCCCTAAAAGGCTTAATTAATGAAGCTGGCTTTAAGTGTCACACATAAATGTGGTTGAACCTAATTAGAAAACTAAAGCTATTAAGGAAAGCGGGTGGGCGGAACCCCCAACGGGTCCATCCTACAATAGGGTGGTCCCAGAGAACTGGGAGGCTTCTCACAAGGTTTACCGTCTTCGACCTTAGAAATTGTTAGGATAGAACCTCGATTCATGCCGTCTTAGGGGACCGGAATGGGACTATGCCCTATGGGCAGAGAGGTTGAGCAACGCATCCCTCTCGTTTCCCATTCTCTTTGAACCAAGTGCGGCATGGATCTGCTTCGAATTGGGTATCTCTACGTAAAGTAGGATGTCCAAAACCCGACGCTAGAATGCTAACAGGAAGCCTTGACAACTAGGAACCCGAATTTCAGGTCGATCCTAGTGGGTTCGATCGTGAACGTTCCGTTGCGAGGCGGATTCGGGAAACCCTAGGCGACAAAACTTGTAACATTCCCTGGGAGTGCCGGGCAGCAATGCTTAGATTCGTTTCTCGATAGACCGCTAAAAGAGTGCCTGGAAAGCCAATGGGCGTGCACCTCACAGTTGGTATTAAAGCTAAATTTTGGAATGATACATGAATTGATTAATGTATGGTTTGTAGACATATCCTAAACAAAATAATCTAAGCAGTATGGCTTGATTGTTAGGCACCTTCTGCACCCACGAATGTTGACATGCAAGAGAAGAAATTCCTTCTCAAGCAAATTAAGGCACCCGAGTTTGATGGAGAAGGGATAGACATTGCAGCAGAGGCAGAGATCTAGATTGAGTCGGTGGATGACTATTTCTTTGCTTCGGGAACTGCCTCTACCAATCAAGCAATGATAGCCAAACTTAAGCTAGTTGGCCAGGCTCGGTTATGGTGGAAGCAATGGTGCAAGGATCAAGGTGTTTCTGAAGCCGCTGTTACTTAGGTTCAGTTGAAAGATGTTGTACGCGGACGATACCTTCCGCCAACCTACCAGACTTTGAAGATGAATAAATTCTTCAAGCTAAAGCAACTAGAATTAACTTTGGAAGCTTACTACTCAAAGTTTGTAACCCTACTAAAATATGCACCATCTATGGATATTGCGCAGCAAGTATCCAAGTTTTGCCATGGCCTAAACACTCCTCTGAACCACCGTCTTGAAGCAATGCGTCCAACAGACTTGCAAGATGCATTACTCCGAGCGAATCCAATCGTCCAAGAATTTAAATCAGAAAATTGTAGTAAAGATGACTCCCGAGATCTGGGTAAAAGATGCCATACATGTGGAGAGATAGGGCACATCCGTAGGAGATGTCCCTACTGTCAATGTTTCCATTGCAATGAACTAGGACATGTCCAAGCAGACTGCCCTAACTTAAGTCTAGAAGGTATGGAGCCTCCAAGAAAACGAAGCTACACAAGTGCAGTCTTCGGATATATAGAGGAATCAGATGAAGACGAAGACTTAGAACCTACTACACCACTTCAGGATTATTGGAAATCCTAGAAATTTTGTCGACATGAAATACAACTTGTATTGGAATAAACTTTACTCTTGTAACTACAGTTAACTTGAGTATTATGAGTTGCATCTATTTTGAGCCTAGAACTTGCAAATGATTAGAGATACTTTGGCAAGGAATGATAGTTATAATGTGCAATGAATTTCTCTTAAGTCATTTCTTCTCAACTAATATAGATTGGTTTTTACCAGAATGTCGAAGCTTGGAAGTATTCTTTAGTATTACAAGCCAAACCAATTTTCCATGGAGCTCAGTCCCGAACAAAGGACAGGACAATCTGGAAATGTAGTTTCCAAGATAAAGGACCACTTCAATTTGCTAAAAGAATCCTAGGACACTTTGGTCTAAAGAAGAAAATCCTACCAAGGACAACCAAAAATCTTGTGACCACAAGTGATAAAGCTCTGTGTTGTTTCTATTGCAGGGAGTTAGGTCATTTCAAAAGGGAATGTCCAAAGCACCCTAAACACCGATGCTCCGAGTGCCACAACATTGGACATAACTATATCAATTGTCCCAATGGAACTCGAAGAGAACTTGAGCTTACAAGAAATAAGCCGTACAAGCTCCAATGATCTAGAATATACTAAGTGCTTAGGAAAAACCTAGAAGATATCCATGAGATGTAACTACAATAAATTTTCTATTGTCATCAAGACTCGGATATACCAAATACAATAGGTTGTTATTTTTTTCAAAAGATTGTATGTCTGTGAGAGATCAAAGTAGCGTAGCGAAAGCATGGTGGGTTCATAACCCACAGGTTTCAAAATAATACCCCCATTTCTCTCGAGATGAGGACATTTTGATTTCTCTAAGGGGAGGAGGGTGTAATATCTCTGCACAATAAAAGTTAGTTGGTTAGTTCAAAAGTTAGTTAGTCAAAAAAAAAAGTTAGTAAGATTACTAACTAAAGACTAACTAAGGTAAAAACTAACTAATATTAATTATCAATAATTTTTATTTAATTTAAAATATTTTTATTTAGAAAAATTGAGAGTCGTAAATTCGATATTTTTCTCGGATTGGCAAGGACCGTTAGCCACCCTTCACGTAAATTACAACGTGAACGAGACTTATGAGTTATATTAGTCACTAGGTTAATGTGTATAGTTTGGATGGTCCAAAAACATTAGATTTTGGGCAAAGCTAGTATATTTTAGATATTATTCTAAAAAAAGATATGGAGATTTTTAGAACTAGATGTCATTTAAAAGAAAAAACAAGTGATATTTTAGTTAGTTTGGAGATTTTATAAAATAAATAAATAAAGAGAGGATTTGCAAAATCGCGCGCGCTGCGATCGCAGTACACAGTGGTGCGCAGATCGGACGCAGATAGCTCACGTGGTGAATCCCCGAAAGGTCCCCAAGAACAAAGTACTCTACTTTTTAGCACAAAAACCCATGTAAAAGCAAGCACGACATGAGACAAGAGACAAATTGGGTTCAATCTCCCCCATGCCTTGTGTGAGCGCTTCACAAAGCATGTATTTAATGTATATTTCCAATCTTCATGCTCAAAAATAGCCCAATTACAAAAATATGACAAGCTTTTAGCTTTTGAGTTTGCTTTCTACCAAAAATAGGAAAATAAAGCTAATGGACGGTACCCATAGTGTCTGGCACGCCCAATCTCAATGTCCAAATAGAAATAATATATCCAGGCGCATAAGCGCATACAAAATAATAATAAATAATCGATGTCTCTATAGACATAACAAAATATAGGCATGGCGCCTATCAAAATATAGTCCAAAGGTCGAAAACCCGCTAGACTCCAATGCTTTCCTCCGCCACTGCTGCTATCTCTACACATCAACTGAAGCATTCACAATCGTTAGTAAAATAACACAATTAAACCGACAAAAGTGAATACCTAGCAGTCTTCAGCTACATTAATAAATCAACTGGTTAGAAATAAATCCTAACCTTAATTTATTACGAGTGCGCACTCTAAACTCATAAACGTTTATTAATTTAATATGCATTTTGCGGAATCACCCATGTACACACTAAATTAATGAAACGCCCGAAAAGGACAGGCGTCCCCATCGACTTCTCGCACAAAGAATCCTCTTTGCGTATGAGCCCCGGTCATCTAAGTTTACGGAATCCACTGTAAAACCTCACGGAATCCACCGTGGAATATGCCTCCTGGCATCATACCCCCGGGGTGGGATAGCAATTGACCTCAATTGCTATTAGCTCAATGTGGAGCTAACAGAGTGGGGAAAGCATTTAGGTCTCTAGCGTGCATCCATTGTGCTTCCTCTACAGGATGGTTCTTAAATTTCACTAAATATCTAGAATACCTTCGGCCAGTTCTAGTGGTCATGTAGTCAGTGTCTATAATGGCTTCTGGTTCGAGTATTTCAGTCTCTTCTTCTAGTAAAGGTGGGTTTTCATAGACAGGGTGGATAGGTAATTGGCCTTTAAATGGTCTCAATAAACTAATATGAAATGTATTATGAATTTTCCAATGGGATGGCAGTTCTAGCTTGAATGCATTGTCATTAATCTTGTGAATGATTCTAAATGGTCCGTAGAATCTAGGAGCTAATTTGACAACTGGATGTCTATCTACACTTTGCAGTCTACGCTTTTCTATTCTAAGCCAAACATAATCATCAACTTTGAAATTCATGGCTTGTCTTTTCTTATTGGCTTGTTTGGTATATGATTGTTGGGCTTTAGCAATCATATCCTTGACCTCATAAAAAATAGTGTTATGCATAACAACAATATCATCGGCACTTTGTATTCTATTAGACAAAGAAGCAACAGGTGTAGATAATCTATATCCATAAATAACTTCAAAAGGTGCTTTCTTTGTAGATGTGTGCGGTGTATTGTTATATGCAAACTGTAATAAATGTAAATGAGTATCCCATGTCTGAGGTTTAGAGATAGTGTATGCACGTAAAAGATCTAGAATGGTGCTATTTGTGGCTTCTGTTTGTCCATTTGTTTCTGGATGAAATGCAGATGAGAAATCAATCTTTGTGCCTAGATTTGCAAACAATGTAATCCAAAAATTATTACAAAATCTAGAATCTCTATCTGAAATAATCACTTTCGGCAATCCATGGTTAGTAAAAACAGTTTTCAAAAATAACTGTGCTGCTTGTGATGCTGTTAAGGTTTTCTTACATGCAATGAAATATGCTTGCTTACTAAATCTATCTACAATTGTCCAAATCATGTCATGGTTAGATTTAGTATTTGGTAAGCCAGTAATGAAATCCATAGATATATGTTCCCAAGGTTTAGATGGAATAGATAAAGGCATTAATAATCCATACTGTTTACCATGATGTCTCTTTATTCTTTGACAAATCAAACATTCAGAAACAAAATTAGATACATCTGCATCCATATGCGGCCAATAAAAATCTTCAGTTAACATGCGTAATGTAGAGATGATACCTCTATGACCTTGATATGGGGGACAATGAATTTCATTCAAAACAAAAGATCGGAATGGAATAGTAACACACAGTCTCTTTTCAAAGAACATGAATCCATCATTATATGACAATGAATCAACAGGAATGAAATTATTTTGAACTAATTTTTGCCAATCAGAATGAAAAGTAATATCCTGGTGATATGTGTCTTTCATAGCAATTAAAGAATCAAAAGATATGATAGAAATATTATGAATTGCAGGTCTTCTACTCAATGCATCAGCAACTACATTTTCTTTTCCAGGTTGGTATTGAATGATAGGATGGAAACTTTGAATGAATGAAGCCCATTTGATATGACGGTCAGAAATTTGAGGTTGGCTAAGTAGATGTCTAATGCTTTGCTGGTCGGTCTTTATCATGAATTCTGAACCCATTAAATAATGCTTCCATTGTTTTAATGCTTGGACAACTGCTAAGAGTTCCTTGTCATAAGTGGAATATTTGAGCTCAGGGGTTTCAGTTTAGAACTAGAATATGCTATTGGATGGTTATCTTGCATTAGCACGGCTCCTATTCCTGATCCGCTAGCATCAGTCACAACTAAAAAGAATGGTCTGTTAAAGTCAGGCAATTGTAGAACAGGGGCATTGGTCAATGCACGTTTGAGTAAATCAAAGGATTTCTGCTGGTTTTCAGTCCATTGATAAACAATGCCTTTCTTAAGAAGTTTGGTCAGTGGTAAAGCAAGTAATGAGAAATTACGTACAAACTTCCTATAGAAACTAGCAAGACCAAGGAATGAGCGTAATTCATGTACATTTTTAGGAACAGGCCAATGCAATATTGCATCAATTTTCTTAGGATCAACTTTTATTCCTTCTTTTGATACAATATGACCTAGATATTCTATTTCTGTCTTAAAGAATTCACTCTTGTCAGGATTTACAAACAATTGATTTTCTTTCAGTAATTGAAAAACTAATGATAAATGCTCATAATGCTCTTTTTCACTTTGACTGAACACTAAAATATCATCAAAGAAAACAATCACACAATATTGATATTTTAGAAAAATACGATTCATCATTCTACTGAAAGTAGCTGGTGCATTAGTTAATCCGAATGGCATGACTAAGAATTCGTAATGGCCAAACTGTGTCCTGAATGCAGTCTTAAATATGTCGGATCTATCAAGCCTCACCTGATGATATCCAGATTTAAGGTCAATTTTACTAAATATAGAAGATCCTTGCAGTTTGTCCATAAGGTCATCGACTCTAGGTATAGGATACCTATTCTTTATAGTGATCTTGTTTAATGCTCGGTAGTCAATACACATCCGATAAGTATTATTCTTTTTCTTGACTAGGAGCACAGGTGCATCGAATGGAGAACTGCTAGGTCGAATTAAGCCTCTATTTAGTAATTCTTCAACTTGACTCTGGATTTCTTTTTGCTCTATTTGATTGTGCCTATATGGGGCTTTGCAAGGTGGTTGTGTGCCAGGTATTAGGTCAATTTTATGGTCTTCTGGACGAGATGGAGGTAAACCTGGTGGTAGGTCTTCTGCAAAACAGTCCTTAAAATATGCAAGAAATTCCTTATGCCTAGGGTGCATATGATTTTCTTTTGCGTGTAATTCATTCACCCAAATGAGATATGATTTAGTATTCTTACGTAGTGCACGTTTTGCTTGAGTATGCGAAAGTAGTGGAAACAGATGAGAGGCATGCATACCAAATAATGTAATAGATTTTCCTTGAAAATTAATATTCATTGTGTGTGTGGAATAATCTATATTGGGATTATGTTGGTGTCTCCATGGCATTCCTAGAATAATGTCGCTAGATTGTAATGGGACAACTAAGAAATTTCTTCTTTCAATATATGGACCAATTTGAATTTCTAAATCTTGAACTTCTTGTGTGCCATTGTACCTAGTACCTAAAAATGCAGCTTTTATGCGATAGTGCGTAGGTATTGTATGCAATTTCAATTCCTTTACCAATTTTGCTGAAATAAAGTCATGCGTACTACCGTCATCATGCAATATAGTTCTTTCTTTTCCGTGCACCATACATTTCATAGTCAACAATGAATGTAAAGTAGGCATACCTGGTAAAGTGTCGGAAGTAGTAGTAGGATCATCTTCTTCTTCAGTGAAATCCGGCATATCCTCATGCTCGTCTTCGTCCATAGCTCCAAGGTAGTTGATATGTGCTGATGGCTTCTTTGAATGACAATTTGCTGCGAGATGCCCTGGCTGGTGACACTTGTAGCATACGATAGGCTTGGCTTTGGTCACATTATTTGCAATGGCTGGGAGTCTGGGTATATTTGGATTTGCTTGTTGGATAGGCTTAGGATTTGGATTGACAGTGGATGGTAATGCAGGTGGTTTAGGCCAATTCTTGCGGAAAGATGGTGATGAAAAACGACCTGGATTAAACCTTCTGAAATTTGAATTGAATTGTTTAGATCCATAATTACCGTTTGCTTGGAATGGCTGTGGTCGTCGATCTCTTCCACGTAACTTATCTTCAGTGTCGTGAGCTAAGGAGATGGCGTCTTCAAGGGTAGCAGGCTTGAACATGTTCACCTCAGCGTAATAATGTCCAAGAAGTCCAGACATGTACTTCCGCTTATGTGTCGTCTCTGGTACGTCTTCAAGCATGCGTAGCTGTAGGAGTGCATTCCAAAAAAGCTTTGTATACTGTGGAATAGGCTCACGGTCGCGCTGTTGAAGTAAATCCCATTGCTTGATAGCCTTCTCATGAAATTGCGGTGGAAGGAAATTTTGCATGAACTTCTTCTTGAAATCTTCCCATGTAGCAGGACATTCTATGCTCTTGCGGACTACAGTCCACCAAAGTGATGCTCTATCTATCAGATGATTAGTAACACACTTGATTTTATCTTTCTCGGGATAAGTTTCCTCATGGAAATAGTCATCAAACTGGCTAATGAATGATAAAACAGTCTTTCCTTCTCTTATGCCATTGAAAGTGCGAAACTTGAAACTTCATTTACTTATCTTGGATTCCTTGCGAATGGTTTGTGCTTCAAGAGTGGCGTCGATGGTACGGCGAATCAAATCTTCCGCTTGAGGTTCTTCTTTGTCAGTGGACGCTCCTTGTAGCTTTGTCAATTGCGCTTGCAAGGCTTGCCTAGCTCTTCGCTCTTCTTCCAATTGCAGCATGATAAGATCCAGCTTTTGTTCCATGGTAGGCTCGGGTAGATCGTCTTCAGCCATAGGATCATCCATATGTGGGGTAGTCATCCTGTAAAACTCAACAAACCTTTCTCACTCAAAATCAGTTAGCAGGATGAGCGTAGCTCAAATTTGGGGTTACAAGGCTATGTATTTTTGGGATTTTCTTCTTCAATTTTCAGAAATTTTGCAATATTTCTGTCTCCGTTTGCTGAAAGTACTTCAACGAACTTGTAGATAGGTAGAACAGCTTGCTGCGAACAACTTTCCAGTTCAGAGTTTTTGCATACGAACAAGTCTTCTATGAGTTTTAAGCACTAGTCAGTTTTGATTTAGTCTGACTTACAGAGTTGCAGACTTAGCAGACTTGCAAAGTTGTTGACTTGCTGGACTTAGGCCGACTTGCAGAACTTGCAGAACTTGATTTCTGTCGACTTACGGAACTTGACTTGAAGAGTGCGAGACCCGGAGTAGATCGACTTTGTTGCTCTGTGTAACTTGTAAGAAGCCTTAAGCTTAAGTAGTTAAGCTTAAGCTTAAGTGCTTAAGGCTTAAGGAGGACTAGCAGAGGCCGCCGTTTTTGATCGTGAGGGGGGGGGCCGTTTTTTTTGGCCGCGCGTGAAATTCGGAGCCTCCTCTTGCAAATCGATTTGAAGATTTGAAGCTTTATAAGCTTCTTAAGCTTAAGATGAAGCTTTAAGGTAATAATAAACTTGATTATGAAAAGATCTTATCTCTGTTTGCAACGACTTGATGAAGAGAATGGATGAGTGGTCCTCCGCCGACAGAGCCTGGTCCTTCACGATCTGACAGTGGAAATAGGGGTTCTTGATCGCCAGAAGTTTGCCTGTATCGACGGTTCGCGACGAGATTGACTGTAAAGGCCGTTTGTTCCTGGAGCTCCGCCTTCGCCCGAGATTGGTAGCGATTGGAAGCCCTTGATCTCTGCTCCGCTCTGATACCACTGGTGCGCAGATCGGACGCAGATAGCTCACGTGGTGAATCCCCGAAAGGTCCCCAAGAACAAAGTACTCTACTTTTTAGCACAAAAACCCATGTAAAAGCAAGCACGACATGAGACAAGAGACAAATTGGGTTCAATCTCCCCCATGCCTTGTGTGAGCGCTTCACAAAGCATGTATTTAATGTATATTTCCTATCTTCATGCTCAAAAATAGCCCAATTACAAAAATATGACAAGCTTTTAGCTTTTGAGTTTGCTTTCTACCAAAAATAGGAAAATAAAGCTAATGGACGGTGCCCATAGTGTCTGGCACGCCCAATCTCAATGTCCAAATAGAAATAACATATCCAGGCGCATAAGCGCATACAAAATAATAATAAATAATCGATGTCTCTATAGACATAACAAAATATAGGCGTGGCGCCTATCAAAATATAGTCCAAAGGTCGAAAACCCGCTAGACTCCAATGCTTTCCTCCGCCACTGCTGCTATCTCTACACATCAACTGAAGCATTCACAATCGTTAGTAAAATAACACAATTAAACCGACAAAAGTGAATACCTAGCAGTCTTCAGCTACATTAATAAATCAACTGGTTAGAAATAAATCCTAACCTTAATTTATTACGAGTGCGCACTCTAAACTCATAAACGTTTATTAATTTAATATGCATTTTGCGGAATCACCCGCTATGGAATCACCCATGTACACACTAAATTAATGAAACGCCCGAAAAGGACAGGCGTCCCCATCGACTTCTCGCACAAAGAATCCTCTTTGCGTATGAGCCCCGGTCATCTAAGTTTACGGAATCCACCATAAAACCTCACGGAATCCACCGTGGAATATGCCTCCTGGCATCACACAGGCAGTGGACAACACTTTGAACAGAGAAAAGAAGAAGGAGTGAACTAAGAGCTTTCTAAACAAGTGTCTTGGAGTTTTACCGCCCCTTTCGGAGCCAATGGAACCATAAGATTTATGATCTGAGCATCAGATCACTGATCTTTCCAAGATCCCCCTCCACAAAGAACTCCACTTCTCAACCACAAGCCCTCTTCTCTAATTCACTATAAATATGAGGCATGGGAGAGGCATAAGAAAGCATAAGGAGACCCCGAGAGGCTGCGAGAGAGAGGTAGAGAGGAGGATACTCCTCCAAGAGATTGTGAGGAAGAGCTTGAAAGAGAGCTTGAGAGAGAGAAAGAGAGAGAAGAGTCACCCCGAGAGGCTGCAAGGAAGAGAATTAGCTCAATTCCCTCTATCTCGATCCTCGACTTAACCATCTTCTCTTACCATCTCCCATCTTGAATCTATTCTACCTTCTTAATCTGTTGAGTCTACCTGCGGACGATGGCCTCCAAGCGAAGAATATCTCGTGCGGATGACAATCCTACAACCAGCAACAAGGCTTCGGGCAAAGGCATTACTGTCAATCCAACTGCGGTTTCGGTCGTAAGTAATGTATTTTCAAATTGATAGATGCTTGCTTTGATTCTCGTATGAGATACGTTAGGCCCCATACAACGATGAACAAGTATAGGTTATGGAAAATGATAAATTTCATCTCACCTACTCGAAAGATGGAGTTTGTGAAGTGCATATATCAAGGGAAGATAATTGCACCTAGTTACATATGATTTATTTGCTAGTAGAGCAATTACAAGAAAGAATAAGTCAAGCATTATGAATGACATAGTCATCAAAAGAACGACATTAAAAGATTGTGCATACAAGTGTTAGATTGAAGTATAGTCAAGGGATACAAATAGCATAATTACTAAAAGAATATGACATTGAGAATCATGAATAGAAAGTACTAGTTTAAAGTTTAGATACTTCAAAAGTACTTAGCCTAAGAGCCCAAATATTAAGAAAAACTAGATTCTAGCTCAATGCACGGCCTATTGGAGTCTAATTACTTGAGATCATCTCGCACTTATCTTATCAAGTTCTTATACGTTATGCCTCTAACATGTTTGATATATGAGGATAATTTTCTATTTGCCTCATGACTTGACTAAGAGCTAGTACAAGAAAATGATCATAAGGGTTAAAACTAGGATGTCTTGAGATCCGTTGGGAACGATGACTTTTGCCAATCCAAATCCAGGGTTGGGTTACCAATCAAGGTAAGTGACCTATAGAACTTACATCATGAATAGTGGTTGAACCCTTAACATATGCCCTAGCCGAAGGAAGGAAGTGTTAAGAACATGTTTGGATGGTATTGCTCTTAGACCCCAAGGAAGAGAGCAAATATACAATGGAAATGTTATATCGTCTATTCTTGCATTGGTTGGAAAGAATGCAATTGGTTTTGTTGATTGATCGAACAACATCCTAAATGTTTTTACATTCAACTGGTTGTTAGTTGTTGTTTGGATGATTATTCCAAAGTGCTTGTGATTTATGGTAAATGCATGGCAAGGGTCTGTGATGACAAGTCGCCATGGGAATAAAGGAATGTTTTCTTGGAAAATGATATTTTGCTGAATGCCTTGTTTGTGCTTGATTCTTAAAGGATTTAATTAAGGAAGGATATATTGTACGGGTGGATCACCTCCATGGTCGCACCGCGTATTAACTCGAGAGGGCACTGCTCGATTCATGGGCCGAAGGTCGAGTGGTGAAAAGGCCAACCACGGGAATGATGTTTCGCTCCTAGACAGCTTGCGGGTCAGTTGGAGCTCTGGACACCCCTTGCTAGGTCTAGAATGGAGTTGAAAACCTCCGTGGCTCCCAACATCTGGGTATGTTGGGAGATCCTATTCTAGATAAAGGATTGAGTTTGTGGTGCCATGTGAATTGGACCAGTTACTTCTGCA